>NW_026623477.1:585112-652388 GCF_030028575.1 Malurus melanocephalus
CTAATGATGCAGTTGTGTAGGGGGGAAGGATTTGCACACCCGAGGGAGCTGGAGCAGTGGCTGGGCTGATTKCCTGAGCACCAGGGTGCCCCACATCTGGGAACAAGCCTTGGGCTAACAGCTGGCTGAAAGCTTTCAGTGGTTGGATGTGTCTGGGAGCAGATGATTTGCCAAAGGGAAGGCTCCTGTCTCCACTGCAAACACAACAGCCCTTGCATTCCTTAATTACTTCCATCTAGGAAAGTTGATGGCCTCTTTGATTGAACTATGTTTAATGAAAAATAGGTAGCAAGATGAATGCTTTGCTSCTGCATCTAAAATCCACTGGTAATTAGAGCTTCTGGAAGCAGTAATGTACTTCCTTTTCATTTTCCCCTGGCCAATGAGTCAATTGAAATACATTTTCATCCTTTTATCCATAGTACTTTAATTTGGGGAATGCAGACACCCTGCACACATTTTCTTGCRTGCTTGGACCATTGTGCAAGTGRGAAAGTTGGGCTGGCCTTGATTTGCCTGGTGCTTACACAGCCTGTGCTCYTCTTTCCAGATTCCTCCTGAAGGACCTTCTGCTGTTTGATGGGAATTCATCCAAACACCTTGTGCCACTTTGGGAGGAGCACAGRACAGCCTGGGACTCCCGTTCCTCTTTGAGGATGAAGAGCTGACACTTTTAAATGGACACACCACAAGCAGTGCAGTCAAGAGGAGATGGAGGMARATTGAGAGCCCTGGCAGATTTTGARGCTTTGAAGAATCAGACCCTGAGGATGTTTATCTCAAAGCCTGTKGTGATTGCTTTGCCRTGTTCTCCTTGAGGACCTGGCTGAGCATCCACAAAGAGGCCATGAGCTGTCACCTCCACTGGGGCAGGCTGGCTCCTGCCACCAGATCTGTTTTGTCACTGTGAGCTCCTCCATGTGCCGTGCCATCACCAACACTTGTAGGAACAAGAGGAGATTTTGCTGCTCCTGGGCCTTGCAGCCTCATTTTTCCTTGTTTGTCCTTTACTCTCCTCCTGTACTTGGACACAGGAATAGTTCTCAGTCRTGCTGGTGGGTTTGCTTAGCCCTGATGTGTTGGTGCTTCCCTYCTCTGTCCTCTCTGTGCCTGGCAAAGCTGAGGCTGTGGGCTCTGCTCGCTGACAGAGCCACCACTGGGGTGACTTTGGCCATAACACAGTTCCTCTGSAGCTTTCTGAGTAAGGAGATCTGTCAGCCTGAGGGTTCATTTGCACAAACACCATGGGTGAGAACTCTAGCACTGTGTTGGKCTGTGTTTATTTTAAATCTCATGGCTGCTGCGAGCTCTGTCTGCCAARGCAGTCCCCAACCCTTGAGAGCATCAGGGCTGGACCTGGTGGGAGCTCTCCTGGTGCTGGGAGCACCATGGTGCTGTTTGGCAGCCCAGGCAAGGGCATAAATGATTTTGCTCTTCTTATGTCAGTGAAGCAAGTTCAGTGATGGGGGAGGATGGAGTAATGCAGCTCAGGGAGGAGCTGTGCTCCCAGAGGGCTCTCAGTGCTCACAAAGGGATTTTTAACCCTGGGGTCCCTCTGGGCTGCTGTCAGGCTGTCTCAGGCTTGCATGGGAAGCAGTAGTTTTCCATGTGGCTGCAGAGCTTCGTGCTGGGGCTCACYCATCCTTGCTGTGGGGTCAGAGAAAGGGTGAGCAGGTTTTTTTACACATTTTTAAACTGGTGCTCTGCTCCTCTCAGTCCTGGGTTGATGGATGCTGCTGTTGTCCATCCCAAGGATGGCTCCAGGAGCAGGCTGAGGGAAGCAGGGATGCTGTGCCCCTGTGTCTGGCTGTAGTAGGCAGGGTGGTGGCTCTTCCAGGAAGAAAAGCCCCTCAGATGAACCAGTGTCCCATGATTGCCACATGGATCAGTGTGTGCTCTGTGCTCTTGTGTCAGTCCCAGCACAGGGAGAAGACTCTGGGGCTGCTCCAGCTGCATGCAGAGCCCTGGTGCTGGGTCTGTCCTGGCATGGGCACCTTCCTTTGGGAAATGCATCGTTTCCTGCCTTTTCCTCACAGCTCTCAGCAGTTTCTGTGCGTGCCCACCAGAGAGCAACCCTGGCACAGGGTTGTTGTCTCCWGAGAGATGAGGATTGTAGGGCTAAATGAGAGGTGAAATCCATCTTCCCTCACCCCTTTCAGCCCTGTCACCTCATCCCAAACCTGAGCTGAGCAGTGAGTTTAGCCCCTCTGTGTCCTGGGCAGGAGGAGTATCCCACAGGGGAGGAAGACCTGCCTGTGTCTTCTACAGCAAAGCCATCTCCAGGGAAGGACCATGCCATGAATTAGCAAGGAACCTCAATCCAGTGCACAGAAAACAAGGGTCCAGATAGAGCTTAACAATTTGGATGGCTAAAATTCTGGTGCTTTTTATAGTGTCCTGTAAGTGCATAGACAAATTGTGCTCATCTCATAGAAGCAYAGAGTAATTTAGACTGGAAGAGACCTTTAAGATGATTGAGTCCTACAGTCATTTCAGTGGGTATTTTTGGTGCTTGAACAGGGATTGTGGGTGGGTTCTGTGTGTGAGACTCCATCCCAGTGTTTGGGGAAGGAGCAAACCCCTGCTGGTCACGTATCCTCAGGCTTTGTGAGTGTCAGCTCAGCCTTAGAGCTGGCAAAAAGCCCCAGAACAGGGGGAACAGTCACAGCTGGCCTTGGAGGTGGGAATGTTCAACTGTGCAGCATCAAACACCTCACCTCGGGTCAGGAGGGAGAGATGGGCAGGACTTTGCTGGGGCAGACAGCACAAGGAACCTGATTTTCATGCTGGAAGGACCTGTCCCTSCCCTCTGTGCCGTGCCAGAGCTGTGGGACAGCAATCAGGGGTCAGATGTGGGTGCCAGGCTCTGTGGCACTGCTGAGCTGCAGGAAAGGGCTTTGCAAGAAAGCTGAGGAAACAACTCCGTGCTATTTTTATCCTTGCACCAGCCCCCGGGGATCTCGATTGACAGGATTAGTTATGAAGCCAATATTATGAGTTTAACTATGAGTGAAATAACACAACTTCTGTGGGAAGCAGAGTAAAAGAGGCAATTATACAGTAGTTTAATAAYGGCGCGCTGCTGGCTGGGTAGCTGAAAACTTGCAGTTGACAGTAATTAGATTTTTTCATTCTTCCTGTTAAATAGCTGTAAAAATTACAACACAAAATAATCTGATTCTCTTTAATTTCATGCTGTTTTCATCATCCAGTCCATATCCATTTGGCCTTCTGATTGTTCTTTCATATGTTCTCAGTATCTGCTATTTAAGGCACGCAGAAATGGGACAATGTTAAACAAAATGCAGAAAGYACTAGGAATGAGGGAATGGCAGTAACACTCTTCTGAGCACGAGGAATCCAGAGAATGCTTGAATGGACAGTGAGAGCTTTCCAAATTGACTAACTCTGAATGACAGCTGGACTTCTAAGCATGGGAGTTATTCCAAATCATTTAAAATTAGAGTAAAAAAGGAGATGTTAGAAATTAAATCCCAATTTGCCTGCCTGTTCCGGTAATGTGCCAGGTGTAGATAAGCAGGAGGGAGGGAGGGAGGTGYTGTGGCACATCAGTCTGTGCTGGTTGCTTGCTGCCCTCATCTCTCTGATGGGATGGGAGTCCCTGCTGTGTTGTGATTCTGAGCTTCACTCCCACCTTGGGCTCCGTGCTGGGATGGCAGTGTGGGTGGTGGGGGTGTTTGTTGGCTGGCAAAGAGCTGGGCTTGGACAAAAATCCGTGAGGTCCCTCAGATGTGCTGGGCAGTTTCTCTTCCCAGTCTTTGCTGCTCTCCCACAGCCCTGCAGTGCTGGGATTTGTGCCATCATGAGATACAGGCATCTCATGTCCCTGTTGTTCACATCCCAAGTGATGCTTCCTTGTCTGCTGCCCTCCTTTCAAGTGCTGTCCTTTTTTTCCCTTTTTTTCTGTGTCTAGACAGCAGTAAGTTTTCTCTTACATCATAAAAACATGAATTACTTCAGAAATCCACAGTTGTTAAACTTGCAGGGTGAAACTTGATGAGCCAGCAAACGTGTGGCATTTTGGCTGCTTATGATCRTGGCTTGAAAGAGCTGCACAGCACAAAGGGAAGAGCCCCGAGGTTTGCTCTCACCACTGAAAGCTCAGGATGGGATATTTGCTTCGAGATTAAAAGTATTCATCCTCCTGCTCTCCTTTACCTTGTAATGTAAAAGATTCAGGTGTGATAAAGGGTATCCTGGTCATGTTGTTGTGCAGGGAATTGAATGCAGGGTGGTGTTTTGCAGCTCTGGAGCCTGGTGGGATGTCTGACACTCACAATAAATACGTTCTGCCGCAGCACACAGCGTGCCTCTGATTTTATTTCTTTCTCTCTGTCATGGCAGGAATGTCACAGTTCAACTTCACACTCGTGTTTCAGTTTTACAGTGCTCTGGAGGTGCCCAGAGCTGAGAGCAGGGCAAAGGCCACCTCCAGGTTCACCTCTCCCCACTTTGGTTCCACTTGTCGAAGAAATGCGCTGTGCTTTTGGCAGATGCAAATGCTCCAGATGGCACTGGGAAAAGTGCAAATGAAAGATTTGATTTCGACCTTTCCTCACTTTAATAAAATCCTGTTCATCTCTCTGGTAGAGCCTTTTTTTTTTTCCAAGGGCTTGAAAAAAACCATCTATTTCTCTTTTTTTCACCTCCTACCTCTGAGCCTTTGACCTTCAGCTCATCCATGTGTCACTGGAAGTTGTTCTGCTGGTTGGTGCAGTCTGCCATCCAAAGCAGGTACCTTCCAGCATTCTGCTAAGATCACAGTTTGCAAAAACTGGATGTGATCCATTAATGTGGGTGCCTGTTTCTGCTGTGCCAGGTTTGTGCCAGGTGAACAATTGTGGTGAGCAGAGCAGAGCATGGGGTCGTGACCCCTGAATGTGCAGTGGTGCAGTGCAAACTTTCAGTGTGCACCAAAACAAACATTCCCTGTGTTCTGGGTTCCTGCTGGCCTCTGTGTGAGGGACACAGGGGTCAGCTCAAAGCAGCTGGTGCTGCTCTGGGGCTGCTCTGCTGCCTTGTGAACCAGCGTGCTTCTGCAGAGCTCTGGTGCAACAGCAAAAAGCTGAAAGGAGTCACCTTCTGGGGCTGCTCCAACCCGTGGGCCACTACCTGCACCTAATTTTGGATGAGGGAGAGGAGAGCTGTCATCTCCCCCCTCAGCTCCATCTGGAATGGCATGTGTGCTCCCGGGCGTGTGCTGTGCTGATGCTCACACAGTGCCCAAGCCACCACCCTGCATTAGCTTATTCCAGCACATTTCCTTGTTACAAAATTAGATCCATTTTGCAAATTGCTGCTGCCTGGGGTAATTGAATTGAAGGGGCATTTTTGTTAGTTTTTTTTCTCTTCCCCCCCTCCTTTTTTTTTTTCCCCAGTGGAGTAAATCAGGAATAAGTCAACAGAATCAAGCCCTTAGTGCTTTCAGCAACATGCTCATTTAAATTGGATGCAAGAGGGTGTCTGTGTTTACATTTGGCCTGCCAAGAATCTCTGTTTCAGAAACTGGCTTACATAATATGTCAAAATTGGTTTACTCATTAGCATTGCAAACTGCGTGAAACAAGCCACAGATTGATAAACTCGCAGCAATATTTGCATCCGGATCCGAGTGGCACAGGGGGAGGGGAGGTTCATTAGGAAACGTTCCATTTCCACAAGAAAAACAAATGGTTTCCAGTTATAGATTTAGACTTCGTTAATTTTCTGTCTTCCCAAATTTAAATAAAGATTGAGAGGGAAATGTGAAAATCTCTGTTGGCAAACAGGCAGCCTGTCTTAATATTTCCTGTGCTGGTGGGTTGTTTACAGCAGCAGCTCCAGGTAGGCTGATTATCCTCTCCCAGCTGGGGCTCCAGGCTCCATCCTGCTTGGACACCACTGCTGCCTTGATGGATGCTTTTTCTGCAGCACAGGTGTGATGGACACTTTAATATTATTAATTATTATTAATTATTATTAATTATTATTAATTATTTTCCAAGTGTGGAGCGGGCACTGACGCAGTTCATGGTCCAAAGGGCCTTTGGTGGTGCTGTCTGTTCCTGCCTTTACCTGGCCACAACAAGTGTGGGTGCAATGCAGTGTGGCCAGAGCTGGACACGTTGATGTGGCCACAGAAAGGGTGGTCAAGCACTGGGATAGGCTGCCCAGGGACATGTCRGAGTCACTGTCCCTGGGAATGTTCAAACAGTGTGTTTGTGCTGCTYAGGGACATGGTTTWGTGGTGGACTTGGCAGTGCTGTATTAAGCTGGACTCAGTGATCTCAGGGGTCTTTTCCAACTTTATCATTCTGGGCTGTCCTCATGCAGATGCCTCCCCTGGGTATCCCTGTATCCAGGGATTTCTCTCCAGGCTGCTGCCTGTCCTGTTGCTGGTGTCACTGCATCCCTTTCAGCCACACCTTGCACAAAGTTGGTGCAAATCTGTTGGACATGTTCTGCTTTTTGGTAGTATCTAAAGTCGTTTGGGGCTTAAATCCCAGAAAGTTTTTGAGTTTGCTTTGAAACTCCCAACTCAAAAATCAGAAGTAAAATGTCTGATACAACACAGAGCAGCAGCTCTTCTTGTGCTGGGTGATGCTCAGTACCCCATCCAGTATTTCAGATGAATTTTTGAAAAGGAATCCAATAAAGCTGGAGGAAGGACCAGGCTGCAGTGCTGCAGGGTCTGCCGCAGCCTGACAAGTGTTTTGCCTTGTCAGCARACACCAGCACACTCGCTCTCAGCAGTGTTAGTGCTGATCCACAGCGTTCACCGTGTGTTACAGGTTAGGGGGAAAAAAAGCAGGCTTTGGTTTGTGCATCCTGTGGAGTCTGAGCTGCACTGTTGTTTGGAGGTGTGTGACAGAACTGCTCCTTGTCTGCTGCAGCCACTGTGCTCTGGCTAAAGCTGCATCCCTGCACCCCACACAGGTGCCCAGGTGGGCACAGATTTGAGAGGCCAGAGTTGTGGCAGCTCTCAGCTCAGCAAAACTCTTTCAATGTATGTTTTTCAAAGTTTTCAGAATACTTKAGTGAGTTTAAGTAAGCAGTTGTTAGCTGTGGGAAGGGAAAATAAATTTTCTCGCCGGAAAAAATGACATGAGAGGTGTTTGCATTTCACTTACTGTCACACCTTGCAGCAAGAGGCTGCTCACCATGAGATACAGCGCCTTTGAGTGCCAGCTGGAGAGCTGAATGCAGTGAAGGAGGCCAGCAGCAGTGAGATGCATCAGCTGGGGAGCTGAGGCAAGCTGAGCATCCTCCTGCCATCCTCCACCGATGTGTGGGAGCAACTCAGGCACCCGCAGGTGGAGAAGAGCTCCCAGGGCTGGGAGAGGCAGCATCACCCTTGGGGCTGGTGCAGGGGGTGAGGAGTTTTGTGTGGTCTTTGGTCACTTTTGACCATGTGGAGCGTGGCAGCAGCTCCTGATGAGGCTGCTCATGGTGCAGGGGAGGCAGATGCTGCCCAGCTCTGCAGCCCAGAGCTGCTGTGCTGTTTAATCTCCATGGCAGGGGCTCAGGCAGCGTGCAGGGAGCTGGTGACTGATTCTGTGAGTGTTAA
Organism: Malurus melanocephalus; assembly: GCF_030028575.1. Classification (NCBI taxonomy): domain Eukaryota; kingdom Metazoa; phylum Chordata; class Aves; order Passeriformes; family Maluridae; genus Malurus; species Malurus melanocephalus. Next base: position 592,680 of record NW_026623477.1, read on the forward strand.
AATGCACCACGCAGCAGAGCAGGCTGGAGAAGTCTCCGAGCATGGCAGCATCTCCTCATTACAGCACCCACCAGCATCAGGCTGTGTCTGCTGGAAACACAGGGCCACATGGACAGCGGTGACATCTGTCAGCCTGGCAGTGCAGCTCCTGCTAGCGGGRAAGGGGCCTGGAGTGCTCTGCTCAYAAAGGGCTGTCRGAGCCTCCTCTGTGCCTGGATTGTGCTGCAAGTGCCAGCCCCCAACAGATAAACTGTATAGCAGATGAATTCAGCAATCCTTGCTTTTGTCTTGAGGATTTTCCCTGTGAACTCCAGCACTTATTGAGCAACATAAATCCCAAGCTGCTGAGAAAAAGCAATTGTGCTCCAATTTTGCTGTGTAGAGAGCTGTTGTCACTCCACAGGTGTTTCTGTATACCAGCATGTAACTTCTGTCTCCTAATAAAAGGGAAATTTGCCTTATGTCACAGATGTTTGAAAATGTTTGACGCTGCGTAGAAAAGAGGGTGAAACAGCTCAGTCTCAGTGACACCGAGCRGTGTTGGGGCAGGGGTGAGGGCAGAGCAGACACCTTGCCATGGGATATCCATGGATCCATTCCTGATATCCTGAATGCAGAGCAGAGATGGGGGCTGGCTGAAGCCCCTYTTGTGGGGAGGTTTGCTGTCACAGGGTGTGGGGTTGGCATCTGTGTGTGGCTGTGGGGGGAGCAAATGTGGTACCTTCCCAAAAAGCGGTGTTTGTTTGCCACTGGTGTGGCCTGTGGACAAACAGGTGTCTGAGCTCTTCCTTCTCCTCCCAACATGCATGGGGCATGGCAAAGGTTTTGTTTGGGTGGATTTATGGTACAAAAATGTTCCCTCTTGGTGCAAGGGAACCCATGGGCTTCCAACCGGTTTTCTGTGATACCCGAAAAGGGACAAAAGCTCAGATTCCAGGAGGTCTGGTCCTGTGCAAGCACAGGGTGAGCTCAGCACACATGAAAGGGAGAGACTTTTCTCTCCTATGGGACACCTGAGAGGTCTTTTCCCCTTTCTGGATGGGCTCCTTGCTGCAGCTGCAGGGCAGCTGTCTGAAGTGCAGTGAAAAACCTCAAAACCTAGCAGAGCCCAAACAGCCCCCAAACCCCAMAAGGAAGAAGAGCTGCTCCAATGACAATCTTTAACTGGTAGCATTTTGGAGGGTCTTCAAGCTTTTTTTTTTATTTCAACTTTAACCTGAAATTGTGAGCTGTTTCTTTTGCAGGGAGCACACGTGGGGGCCAGAGCGATGCTGCATTAGCAGTGGGTGGGAAGGGGCTGCATCTCCCAGCCCACCATGGTGGTACCTGCACCACCCCAAAGCAATCAGCCCCTCGCCGAGGGGAAAGGGTTTCTCCACTCAGGCTGTGTGTAGTCAGTGTCTAATAATATGAGCATTTTGCCATCCCTCTGCAAACAAGGCTGAGGCTGCTGCCTGATTGGTATATCATCTCACTTTCTCTCAGCATTGATTTTCTTGCTCTCCTTATTTGCTTCATAAAAAGCGAGGCAAGGAGCTGGTGCTCGCTTGCTCCCTCTCCCTCCCTCCCTCCCTCTCTCTCTCTCTCTCTCCTGTGAGAAGCTTTTGGGAGCCTTTATTTTTAGTATGAGACAAACCTTGCTTTATTTCAGGAGACGCAAGTTGGATTATAAATCCTTTTGTAAATGTGTATGGTGATATTTGCTCCGGTAAGTTACATGCATCTCTGTTTATCTGTGGAACTGTGCTGGTTGGGGGAAAAGTGGGGTTTTTCAGGAATCATGAAGCCCACAAAATTGTGTTTAGGCTTCGTTTCTTTGTAGTCTCATGCCGAGCCAAACTGTTCTGTGATTTTTAGGTGCGTTGGAATATTTTCAGGTTGTATTTTGCTTTGCAGAGAGGGATGCCTGCTTTGAAAACTTGTTTTGCGCTTCATTTTACTGCAGAAGCATGGACAATGATGATTAAAGGGAAAAAGAATTCCTATTTATCGTGTTCCTTCTGGCATTTTAAATCAAAGGTGCCTCCAAAATAATGCAGCAGTATTTGATATTTAAAAAAATGAGTAAGAGCTATTTAATATTGATCAAGCTGAAATATGAAATCTGACTGCCTATTACCTTAGATCAATCTAAAGTGTGACAGCTCGGCAGCAACATGCTCCTCATCAAAATGTGTTAATAAAATAAAGAAAACCTTTAATTAAGAAAATAGCTTGCTTTTCAGAGTGTAACATCATTAATACAGGTCAATAGACTGTTGCTCTGACTTTGTGCACCCTGCCTTTGCTTTCACMGCTCAGCAGCCTCATTCCTCAGCCCTCTTGGCTAACTTGGAGTCCTCCTTGTTACCTGTGAATAACAGCGAGGTGCAGTTATTTCTCTGTCCCCATGACAGCTCCYGGTGAKCTTTCCAGGCAGCACAAGCCAGGGRCTGTAATTCTGGGCTGAGGAGAACAAGATGTGTAGCTTTAATGCTTGCAGACTGCATAATATTTGAGTTTGCAGCATTATATTGATCAATTTATTGACACTTTAATTCTTTCATACTTGAACCGTATCCATGGGAGTTGATATCTTTGGTGTTTCGTGAGTCTTTAAGAACTCCAGGTGCAGCACAAGCTGGAGCTGCTGTGAGAACAAGCTTGAGTGTGTATCTGCTCAGAAAATCAACAGATTAGACCCAGAATAGTCTGCTTCTCTCATGATACCAGGCTATGCTAATAGTTATATGAAGTGTACTTTAATAAGACGTTAGAAAGCTGTAACTGAGTTTATTAAACCCACAGGAGAAGGCAAGCATGTTGTGTCTGGAAGCCCAAGCTGAACTCTTCCAGAGAAATTTCAGATTGGCAATTACTGCTTAGTCATTTTAAGCTGCTTTTGGACAGCTTTAATTGTTCCTTTTTTTTTTTTTAATTTTTTTTATTTTTTTAAATGTAATAGCTGCACTTGCCTTCTCACCTGCCTTAAGAGCAGCAGATGGGAATATTTGGTGGAGTGTTTGGTCTGTGATCCCTGGGCTGAGCTGAACCCGGTGCACAGCGTCCCACGGGCAGCCAGGGCATTCCACAGGCGAGCCCATGTGCTTGGCTCCTGAAAATGTAGTCAGCAGGCACTGAGGTCAGAGGCTKTGTGGTGTTTTTGTGGTTGCTGTTTCTATTTAGACCGTGTCTGTTTAGCTGGCTGCACAGCTCGGGTGAGTGTGCTCGGCACGGAGGACGTGGTACACAAAATGTGCTGTGTGCCACTGTGTTACAGAGGGTACCTGGCAATAATTGTCTTTTTCACAGTCCTTTAGCTGCTCAGGTGTGGAGGGCAGGGCTGTCCGGGCAATGCACATCTCACACGCTTTCTAAGCATAACCCTGCTTGCCTGAGGACAGCATTTCTCACTTTGTTCAGCCCTGGCTCAGTGCAGCGTCCTCCAGGTGAGCAGGGTGATGGTCAGAGGGCTTTGGGTGACCCAGGAGGAGAAGGGGCTGGGTGGTATGCACTGAGCAGCACAATTCCTGCTCCTACCCTGCGAAACTAAAGGCCTGKTTTTTCTGTGCCACATAACTCATCACAGCAGGGGTGCCAGACTGCCCTGAAGCCAGGTTGTGGTTTATTAAGAAAGGCAGTTGATCTCATCCTAATAGCTTTGAAGCAGGGAAAGTGGCTTGGAATGGCTGGTTTGACTGCAGGCAGGGGCTAGTGTGACCCCTGTCCCTGAGGGCAGGTTGCCAGCAGCCAGGGGACTTGAGGCACAAAGTGAAAATGTGGTGAAGTCCATTGCTGCAAGGCTTCCTCATGGCTGAGGAGYAGAAATGCTCCCGTCAGCCCTACATCTCCACGGGGTATGGCTGACACAAACTCAGGGGGACAGGCCAGCTCGCCCTGTTTCTCATGTTACACATACAGAAGTCTTCAGTGTTTGTGGTTTTTTTTGTCCTTTTGCCCACCCTCGTGTTGCAGTGTGCTGATCCTTCATCCCCAGCAGCTCTGGGGGCAGCTGCTCCCCTGCCCAGCACCCGAAGCTGTAACTGAGCTCTCAGAGCTCGGAGCAGCCTCCATCCCTCCCCAAGAGCCTGATATCCACTCTGCAAGAGGGCTCCAGGCTGATGTGCAAACCAGGGCTTGCTGCTACTGCAGGGACAGGGACAGGTTCATGGYGCATTGCCAGCCTCGGGGCTGAAAACGTGAGGTTTGTGGCAGACTCACTGTCCGCTGCTAGCAGGTGCATCACACTTTGAAAGGGGTTTGAAATATTATTTTTGGGGTGTTTGGATCCTAGGAGCTTCATTTTCTTTGAGACATATCTTCTTGGCTGCTCCTCTAGCAGCTCAAACAATTCATAGAGAAATTCCTTAAACCAAAAATCCTTAAAAGACTGATTTCTTAAATATCTGGCTCCTTCTGAATGCCAGTTAYTCTTTTTTTAGCCAAGTCCTTGGAAGATTTAATGAGTACTTTCCTCACCTCTGTTAATCCTGTTCAGATCAATAGAAACTCTACAGGGGGAAAGGTATTTGTGTTGATATTGGGCAGCAGCTGCCTGTCAGTGCTGGTGRTGGCAGGTGGTTCTTTATTCTTCATGTCACTCTTGATTAAGACCTCCTGTACAATTGCAGGACCATTTTTTCCCAGGGAATTTTTCTGTGAAAACAGGATGGTAGTTGACAACCTGGTCTGGAGTTTGGGTTTTCCTGATTTTGCTTTTGGGCTCTCTTTCCCTCAKCAAGCTGAGCACAAGTAGTTTCAAACACTAAGGTGTCACACCCGTGTGATGTGCATGGTGTGAGCAGAATTGGGGTCACTGTGTCCCTCCTGAGCCTGAGGTACCATGGCAGGGTGCAGGTACTTGGAGCAGGGCTCCCCTTGGATTGGGAAGAGGAAAGGGCCATGTTCCTGTTCAGAGATTCCCTGCTYCTTCATGCAGAGCCAGCCTGGTGTGAGATGRGGAGATGGAGCTGCTCCCTGCCAGYGCTGCTSGAGAGCCCAGGGGACAGGCGGCTCCTGGCCCTGTGTGTGGCACAGTGCCAGCCCTGGAGAGGCTGGAAGGACCCGTGGCTTTGTCTGGGCTGCAGGAGAGGCTGGGATGGACACACACCCTCTGTGGAGCTGTGGAAATCGCTCAGCTTTTGTGTACTGCAGTGTCCAGTGCGGATGGAGGGTCCAGCTCTGCCTGTCCTCGGTGTGCAGATGTGACCAAAGGGCTGCAAAGAGCCCTTGCACCTGMAGTGAAACTCTGGTAAATGAGCTCTGGTGCCAGAGACATGACAGAACTGTGAAACTSTTCAGCTCTCTGTCCTTTCATGTGTAACCTCTTATTTCGGAGGAAAAATAAAAAGGGCGAGGAAAGAAAATGAGAAAGATGTGCTAAACCTGTCTGYAGAGACAGAGACAGGTGATCAGCATGGGGTATCTGCAGTGCTGTGCCTTCCWTCTCCTSTCTTTTGCAGASCCCTGGGKGTGTGTGGGGGCTGTCTGTCCRTCTGTCCKTGCCCAGGCTGGCTGTCCTGCCCACCTGAGCAGCTGTGCAATGCCTCATCTGTCACCAAAACTCCCTGGTGCCCCAGCAAAGCAAATATGCTGCAGCAGGCTGTAAAGCTGTAAACATATGGGCACTAACAACAGATTAAGTGAGTGATTTAGTCTAAGGGGCTTGGTAGATTACCATAAAATGTATCTTAATTAGAAAAGCAATCAAAGTTGCACGGGAGTCAATGAGGATGAAACGTCTCTGTTGGCAGCAGCGAGCGTTTTGCCCCCACACCAGGACATGTGGATGGCGATGGATGTGGCTCATGCCCATTTTGGGGGCTTTCCTGGGGTTTGCCCAMTCCAGCTCTGGTGCAGGCTGCTCTYGTGCTCAATGATTTGTTCTTTGACCCSTGAGACCATCCTGTGAGCTGCTCAGAATGTGGCTGATGGTGGACTYGGGTTCCTTTAAAAGCATTAACAAACCAGAAACTGCTGAAGGCGAAGGAAGAGAGCATTTGCACATTTTCCTTAAAACTCTGTACCACTACCCAAAGATATATCTGAGTGTTTGCCATGTATAGCACAGCTAGTCCCAGATAAAGGATTGGGGCTTCTAAGTGCTACCATAACACAAATAATTAATAAGTMTATCTCCCTCGCCGTGTCCTTATCTTTTCAGCGAGCATGGCCATAATTAGCTTTCACCTGATTCTGAGTTTATAGCATGTTCAATCGCTTTTTCCATTCTGCTTGTGTTTTTTCTGCTTCCTTATTTTAGTCGTCCTGGCTTTATTCCACAGGCCAGAGTCTAGAGATAAAAAAAAAAAAAAAAAAAAAAAGCCAGATAATCATCTCCAGCAGTGCAGATGTAAAGATTGCAACAGCCAAAAACATATTGATGCATTATTGGTTTTGTACGAGTGCCTGTTTTCTTTCCGTGGTCTGGGAGGATCTGAAGTACATTGGGAAGTGGCGCAGAAGATTTGCAGCAGCTGCTGGCAGTGCAGAAAAAGGGAAGGATGACTGTTTGTCTCAGAATTAAGTATTTTGAGCCATGAAGGAAATGGAGAACATTCAGGCGAGATTTTTGAGTTTTTTCTCTTTGTGTTTGGAAGCAGGTATGGGTGCTGATTTTTGGGACTGTGAATGAAAGGGTGTGAAAAAACAGAGAAAGTAAGAGGTGTGGAGCAGCACAGGAAGGGGGAGGATGTAGGGGAACAGCACAACTTGAGCTGTCCAGGTGAAGTTGCCAGAGCTAGTGAAATAAGGACAATATTGCTGACATTTCCTAAATATGTCCTGTTTAGGTGTTGCTTTTTATGATTTAAGTGTGGGAAGGAGAGCAATACCATCTCTGGGGACAGAGCATGAGAGGAGTGGCAGAAAAGAAGAGGAGAGGGAGGTTTTAATTTTAAAAATGTTTCTTGCTCAGAATGTTCCCTGAATTCCCAGAGCTCAGCAAAGCAAATGTTCATTTGTAGCCCATCATCTTAATTATTAAAAAATAAATTATTTTTACCATGTGGGCTGATATTTAGCCRGGGGCRAATTGTTACCCGAGCCTTTTGCGCRGAGGTGGGTGTTGAGGTCAAAGCCAGCTCCAGTGGATTTTTCCATCCGAAAACTGGTTTGAGGTGAGGCAATGGGCCCCATGTTGGGGACAGAGCCAGTGCAGGCRTGTGGGACAGCGGGTGGAGAGGCAGCAGGTGACACCAGATAGTTCCAAGGGAGCCCAGGGAGCTGAGAGGAAGCCACTAATGGCCCCTGATGAGCAGGACGTGATAATAATGAGRTTAATGCCCTTTCATTCACCCAGAAACATCTTCAGGAATGTATAATCCCTGCTAGTCAATGGGCAATCATTAGGTCATAAATAATACAGCGTGATTAAAGGACAAGAGCCCTTCCTGTAATGATCATTTTCCGTCGGTGCTGACCCGGGGAGGGTTTGGTTGTGCTACACTGTGGGGACCCAGCTGCTGCAGCATTTTCTGGTCACAGGAGTGCTCCAACCTCTCAGTTCTGCTCTGTGCATCTGCCACTGGAGCAGGAAAATGCTCCTCGGGAGCCCAGGACCACCGAGCAGTGCTGGGAAAGGAGCTGAAGCGAATGGGAAGAACAAAGGCACAAATTAGGAGAGGAAGCAGCTCCAGGAGCCATCAGGGAGTGTAGGCAAGGGATTGGACCTGCACAGTGGTGCTGATCCTGGAGAGATGGGGATGGAGATGGGGATGGGGATGGGGATGGGGATGGGGATGGGGATGGGGATGGGGATGGGGATGGGGATGGGGATGGGGATGGGGATGGGGATGGGGATGGGGATGGGGATGGGGATGGGGATGGGGATGGGGATGGGGATGGGGACGGGGATGGGGATGGGGATGGGGATGGGGATGGGGATGGGGATGGGTTCCTGGCTGGGAGAGGTGCCTTGTCCCAGCCCCAGCCCAGGCATTGGGGTGTGCTCTGTGTACAACACAGCTTTTGGGTTGTGCTTTGTGCTCCCCTGTGCCCCATGCTGCAGTGGAGGGGGTGTGGTATCACCTCRGTTGTCCTTCAGCCCCTGTGCCTGTATTGACCATCAGGGGCTTAGGGACATTAAGTTCAGGGCACTTTCCCTTCACAGAGTGCTTCCCATGTGTGCACGTCACTCAGCCATAATGTAAATCCCTGTGATTATCAGAGGGAGTAAATCCTACTTAGTAATAACTTGGATCACGCTCTGTATGCATTTATATTACGTTAAGGGCCATTTTAAGCCCAGATGCTTTTAAACCCACCAAGCAAAAGAGGAAACGAGCAGCCATCCAACCTTTTTTTATTTTATAATTAAATGTTTACACTTGTTGCACAATAAATCCCATATAATCAGGCTGTAAARTCTCCACAAAACCTGTTGTTTTCTGGAGGGAGCAGGAGCAGGAGTTACATTTATGCATTAATCTGTTTTCTGGGTTGTTGCACATTACCTGTTGGTAAAATAAGAATTGATTTGACCTATTAGGAAAGCTCTCCTGTGCCTCACCAYGRCTTTCCATGGTTTTGCCTGCAGTGSTCACRTGTGGCTGGTGCCAAAACAGCTCAAAGGGGAAGGGGACAAAGCCTGGGAGTGGCTGCTCTCCCAAACTCTGGGCACGGTCACAATGTGGATCCTGACAGAGACCACCCCGGTCRTTGTTTTTTGCTGGAATTCTATGACTGGAGGAGCTCTCAGGCCCAAAAAGGAGCAGATCTCTGCTGCAGTGACATATGTCACAGCATGAGTCACGGAGGGATTACATGTRCAAATCTAAACATGTCTGTCCGACTTGTGCTCCCACGTCCTTAAGCAAAGGGGGCACAAAGGGGGAGTTGTGCAGACTGCAGAGGAAGAGAAACAACTTCCAGGCTGTTTTGCAGCCAGAGGGGAGAAGGGCTGTGGATATGGCTGTGAGCCATCCCAAATGAAGCTGTGCACACCCAGTAATTACCCCAGCTACTCCTAARCCTGTCTGCAGCACCTATCCGTGTCTTTTGTTTCATGGAAGACTCACCACCAATCTGTCAATGTCCATGAGYTGAAAGCAATTTATACAATAAATTTAAAAAACCCCTCAGGTCCTTGTAAATGTTTACCTCAAACCTTTGACTAATGGTTAGAGGGGCTGGGAGAGCTTGGCAGCTCTGCCCAGCTTGTGTAAGTACCTTTGTACTCCGACAGCTTTTTGCCAAACCCAAGAAGAGGGGTTCTAAATGTGTCTCTGTTTCCTGCCTGTTAACTCTTCCATGCATGCTGCCAGCCTTAGCATTAGCTTTCAACTTTGTGGCTGACCCATTAAATACTGGGTGAAACACGTCTCATCAGCTTGCATTACATTTTGAACTTAATAAATAGGAAAAGCATTACAGAGATTCTGTCTGGCCATCTGGAGGAGCAGTGTTCTTTACCCCAACGAATCTGGGGTTAAGGCTGGGCTAGGCTATCTAATCCTCTCCTATACAGTTAGGCTTTATTCTATTAAAATATAATGAGAAAAGACTACCATACCATTATTTGGTGAAGCTAAATGGGATTTTTAGAATAATCAATGGAAGAYGAATAAAAAAGATAAAGGTTTTCTTCAAAGAAAAAGAGAGAAAATTGTCTCGTTGGGATTAAAGTATTGTATAACCAAATTATTATAACATGATCTTTACTCACTAAAAATACCCCAATTTCATTTCCATAAATCCTTCCATTAAAAATCAAATCAAGGGTGTGGTTTTTTTCATTTGAAAAGATGCTAAGCATTAAATGGAGCGTTGTGCTTTAAACAGGGGATGCTGTGGGGTTCCTGCCTGCTCTGGGGTCAGGTCTTTCTGTCCAGCTAGTGGGTTGCTCTCTGTAGGTGCCAAACAGAGGTTTGCTGCTGCAGATGCCCCAGTGAAAACCCGACAGCCCTGTGGGGAAATGGAGCAGATTGGTGTTCTCCAGGTGGATGACAGGGGCACGTGTGGCTCTTCATGCCCGAACTCTGAGTTGCTCCCTCATCCCTGGGGTTTTCACTCCGAACAAACCAGGGCTGGGCTGGCGCAGGAGCCTTCTTAGCAATGCTGCTGTTTATTTGGGGACACTAAATCCCAGCAATTAGTGAACTCTGGCTCTAGGGTTTGTTTCTCAGCAGGAGCAGAATACATTTCAGCTTTCTGCCTGTATAGCTGTTGAAGGAAAATGACTCCAGCTAGTCATCACCCCCCCAGCACTGCGTCGGCTGCGATGCCATCCACCTCCAATTCATCAACCAGTCAAGTTGATATAATTAGGAATCCCAAAGTCAATAATCTGATAATCTCCAGTGCACAAAGGCTTGTATGTAGGAGAAGTGATTCCAGGAAGTCTGCAGCTCAGATCCGTGCAGGAAAAATGCCAGATTTTAAAAAAGAAACAGGCAGAGACCCAGAGGAGAAGAGTGCTTCCTAATCCTTCAGCGGTGACATATTTTGGGCCATCAGTTCTGCAGTAAATGTTTTCCCGTACAGTCATTTAGTGCCTTCCAACCTTCCCTTTACAGCCTTAATAATAATGTTCAATTACTGGTGCAGCYCTATAAATAAATAATCTCAGTTTAACGAGATGCTCTGCCGGGTGAGCGATGCCGGCTGCGGGGGGACATCGGAGCCCCCGGAACAACGCGCTCCCTCCTTGCTCTCTTGGCCACAGTGAGCAGCAGCAAGTGTAAGGCAGTAGAACATTTGGCAAAGGTTTTGCAGTCTCTCTGTTATGGTGATATGGAGAAAGGGAGGTCTCGGATCCAGAAATGATGCCAGAAAAATAGGTCTTTTTTTAAAACACTCCGAACGTGTAAAATGACTAATAATAGTGTAGGCGTTCTGAATATTTCAGGTTGCTCTTTAGAAGAGTGCCAGGAGTTCCCCTCGGCTTTAGGGCAGGAGGAGGGGGCTGGGGGGACCTCTCTGGGAAAGTGTCCAGCAGGTTCATTCCCGTTTTCCTTCCTCAATACCAAGMGAAAGTGTTGGAGACCAAACCACGTTGTGAACTGCATCCCTCACAGCCTGTTTTTGGCCACCACAGCTCCAGGCAAGACTAACACTTTCTTTTTAAGACCTTGCCCTCCTGGAGGACCCAGCAAGGAGCCCAGAGGCAGAGCAGGTCCTCCCCTTTGCAGCGGGATAGATTTGGGGTGCATCCCCAGCATGGCTCCATCCCATCAGGAGCTGCCACAGGGCAGGCGTGCTCCCGGAAAAAAGCAAGTGGTTTATCCAGAACTTCCATCAATTTTAAATGACAGTGTTATCCCCCTACCGGGATGTTTTAGCTGCAGCATGCGCCACACAAGCCTTTTAACTCTCCCTGTCAGAGCTGYTCTGCCTTCTCCTGGTGCGCAGAGCGAGCCTGGCGCTCAGCAGGAGTCGAGGGGAATTGTCGGGGAGCCAAACAGGGAGAAGTGAGAGGAAATCATCCCATTTTCCCTTTCCACAGCCAGATGAGCAATGTCCAGGGATACACACTGAGGTGCTACAGCCTGCTTCATGCACAGCTGGGACTTGGGCTCCCTCAGGGCATCACTCACCCCATGCCCCTGGCCACAGGGTTGGGAAATGAGGGGACCAGCCTTGAGTCTGGACAAAGGACAGCCCCTGAATGCTGMATTACAGGATCCTCTGCCTCTGCACTGAAACCTGGCATCGGAGCAAGGGAGGTGATCCCATAAATCAAATTATGAACCTTTCCCTGCCCTGTGCTGGTGTGAGAAGCAGCGATGTGCTCTGCTGGGTATTGCATTGCTATTTTTCTCAGAGAGCTAAGGAGCCAATTGGTCTTTAAAAAATGCTTGTCTGATTTGGCAGGGAAGGCTGGTTTATTGTTGCACAGTACCATAATAAATACCATTTCTGTTAGTTGTTATACTGTGGGATTTACCCAGCTTCCTTACAARAACATACCAACAGTCTGGGCCAAGGCTGGAGGTCAGAGAGGGAATATCACTATGACAGGATCTAGGAATGGTGTTAATCTCTCATTGTGATGTGGCATTCTGTCTGAGATTGTGAGGAAGAGGGGTGATGTTCCAGCCAGGCTGCACATGGGAGGTGTGCACTGYTCCAGTCTGTGCTGGGGAGCACAAATAATGTCCCTTTCTGTCCCTCCCTCCTCATCAGGTGGGCTGGCAACTGCTTCCAYGGCCCACACTGAGCTGGTGGGGTGCTGCTGTGTTATCCCACATGGAATGGGGACCACTGCTCCAGGCTGGACTGAACAGGCATTTTCCATTTCCCTGCAGCGTGTGAAGGCACCAACCTCACCCCTGTGTGACAATGGCAAAGCAATTCCTGCAGCTGCAGGAGGGATGGGAGCGCAGGAGAGGGCAGGGTTTGCCCTGCTCTCATACCAATGGCCAGGAGTGACCTGGCACAGCCAGGACAGCGAGGATTTGCTGCCTCAAGGGCTCTGTGTTTCTCCACTCCCACTCCAGGGAGGCCAGGCTTTGTCAAGTCTGAGCTTTGGGAGGCAGCAGCCGTGTGATAAGCAGAGGTAACTGCGCGTGGGGAGATTTATCTGCTGCGAAGGGAGAAGCAGGATGCGTGCACACTGCTGATAGGACTAGTGCTGGGTGTGGATTTATAGGCAAAGAGTAAATAGGAACACAGGGAAACACTTTCCCTTTCTCCATAAACTTTTCAATTTCAGAGCGGCCAGGTTCAATAAAATTATCTCACAGATGGAGGTTTTATTGAATCTGGCCCATAAAGCTCCCATTATGGGGTTTACAACTGCCATTTACACAAATCCTGCTATAATAAAATACAGTGGTGTTTACAGCATTCCTGAGACGGCCACAGAATTACTGTGTGCATGAAAAAACAGCGAGTAATTCTTGGCTTATTGCACCGGGTGCTCTTCTGACAACATAAAGCAGCACAATTTGTTGGGGAGGGGGGAAAAAGGGGAAATGCAGAGGCAGGAGAGGAAGGGGAATCATGCTGCTGCTTGGCCAAAATACGCCAGGGAAATACCGTTGATTTATGACCCTCACTGTGTACCCCCTTGATGGAAACTGTAAATATGATTCCAAAAGGTGCTTCATGTCCTCAGCAYGCAGCTGTGGGAGCTGGCTGGGCATTCCTGGCAGCTGGGTGATCCCAGCCATCCGCAGCATCTGCTGCAGCCACAGCAGGAGCCAGGCTGGGGTTGGCTCATGCACAGCTGAAGTTTGGTATAAAAATCTCCATCGTGGTCCTTTTCCCTTTCCCATCTGCCCTGGTGGTGCTTGGAGCAGGATGTGTGCTGGGTGAGGTCAGAGCTGGTGGTTGTGCCTGCAGGGCTTTGCTGAAATTTTTCTGGTTGTGGGGCTGATGGGTGAGTAAAGACTGGATCTGAACTGGCTGAAGGATCAAGGCTCCAGGTCTGCTATCAGAGCTCCTTTCAATGGGGAGAGGAACAACTGGGAACTCTGGAGGAGATACTTTGTGGGAAGGAATAGCCTGAGCTGTGTTTTTGGGCAAGGCTCTTGGTGAAAATGCATGATGCTGATTTCCAATGCACAATTAAAGGAGATGCATTTCAATTGCACCTCTTTTCTSTGCTTGTCCCTTTGCTGAGAGGTGATGGCTCTTTCTTTATGGCTGCTCTGCCTCACACCAGAGGTTTCCAAGTTCCCTCTTAATATATCACTGTTAATCTTTGTGCCTCTCTATGTACCTGCAAAACATTTGCATTTGCAACTCTGTTAATTAGGCCAGAAAGCAGGTCAGCTTTCTCTCCTGTTCTCCTTAATATATTGTTTTCTGATATCACCTCACAAATTAACCTGAGGTGATTAATGCTGATTTTCAGCRCTGTGCTACGTGTAAGGGCAGAAATTTCTTGCGTATGCAGAGGAAGTGTCTCATTTAGGATGAAGGAACACTGTTTAAGTTTTAGTGAAAACATTTATTTTGTGGCACATATTTTAACAATCCAATCCGTAGTTAAGTTCAGCTTTCCTCTTTTGCAGTGAGCTGAGCAAGAAGAATTGATTCAATCGAAGTTTTTATTAACTTTTCTTGCCTATTTAGGTACCTAAATACCTTTGCAAATCTATCCTCCATATATGATACGCCCTGCTCATGTTGGGAGTGAGTAGCAGGGTGGGAASTTGCATTGCTCCCCTGTTGTTCCCTGTGCTCCATCATGCTCAGCACATCACCCAGCAGCCAGGGAGGGTCTCCCTGCCCCAGTGCTCAGCTGTCACCCCTACAATCTGTCACTCTCTGGGGAAAGGTGCACATGCAAAGCTAAATTCCAGGGAGGCTGGTGAAACTCGCGGCTTCGCTCATGCTGCAAATTGGAAGAACTAAGATTAATGGCATGTTTTGCAAAGCCTTGTGCAGAAAGAAGAGATCTMGTTTTTCTATTTATTATATTTTCAGTCCGTTATTTTGCCATTACATCTGCTTGCTGCATAATTTTTCAGTGTCCAAGAACATAGTTTCTTTCCCGGATGTGTGCACCCTTCGTTTCCTCTGGGTTGCTGATTTTAGTTTATTTAATTGTGGCTGGGATTGGGCATTTGCTTCTCATTTCCCATATCTGCCCCTCTGTAGATCTCACAGTAACTGTGTTAAAGCAAATGGAGTTATTTCAGAGCTACAGTGCTGCAATCAACAAAATCTAACCTGTCCTTTAATTTAAATTACAGCTGCATAAATAAACTGCCCCCACTTCTGCTCAGGATCTTCCAAGGAAGCCTACGTCAGTGATGCTTTAAGACACCTATGCCTGCTTCCAATTCCTTTCTTTGAACCCTTGATATAAAAGCTGATGTGTCTCTGCCCTGCACACTCCTTCTTTATTTTCCTCCAGAAGATTAAGATGTGATATGGGTTTACATCAGAAYCACCCCAGCTCTTTGCTCCTTTCCTGTTTGTCTGCCTTTAACCTGTCTGGAATTTTTTTCGGCTTTGCTGTCAGTTTACTATACCTTTATGTTCATCTTGGACTATGGTAATAATTAAGGAAAAGTAATAAAAATAAGTTGTGGGTTTTTTTAAGTAAGTCATACATGAACTGGAAGAGCTCAGTTCTGTGTTTTGCCACATAATGGGGTGGTGACTGTGTGAACTCTCTTGGTTTGCTATTGCACCTATTAAATATTTCTGCCAGTGTTTCATTCGGGTTGAGACTGACTCGTTATGCTCAGTCAATATTCATCCTTCCCTTCTTGTCCAATCTCGCCTGTCAGTGGGGTGATCTGAATAATTGCCTGGTTGTGAATCCCAAATGGGGCTCAAGACAGGAGGGAAGAGCTGAGATGCCTGGCATGGACTAATGGTGATGTGTCTGTGCAGCRGCAGAGCCTCAGCTTTCATGGTTCTTTGCATTTGCTTTTGGGRAAGGGTGCAGGAATAATAAATGGCAATGCTTTAAATGTATTTAAATACAGGGAGTGATGGACAACCTGACCCGAGGGGACTGGGGCTGCAGCAAGAGCTACTGCATGGATCTGCTTGTGGTGSTGGTCGCTGAAACGAAATAAAATAAAAATGTTGTTTGTTTTTGACAGCTTTTTGCAATCTTTGCATTTGCAACATGCGGTGGGTACTCTGGAGAGCTGCGCCTCAGTGTGGACTGTGCAAACAAGTCCGAGAGTGACCTCAGCATTGACATAGCCTTTGCCTACCCCTTCAGGTAACCCCGGCTGGCTCGCGGCGCTTCGGCACTCGGGGCTGCTTCCCATCCTTTAGGGCACATTCTGCTTAARCACTGGTTTGGGGCTCCAGGATTTTCCTGTGTGTGCAGGAGGGATGGGTTTGGCTAGACCTGGTGTGGATGGGGCCATGGGAACTGCTGGGAGTGGGAGCTCAGGGAAGGAGCAGAGAGATTCCAGCCCCCAGGAAAGCTCAGGGAGTGGAAAAYGGCAGGCAAGGAAAAATAAAACAACACATCATCCCAAGATAAAAAATGGGGAAAAAATATCCATTAAGTGTAGTGTAGCCTTTAACTAAGCTGGAAATGAGAGAGGATTCCAATCCATTGGAGTAGCAAGGATCTGAAACAGCTACTGCAGGGGAGGGGGAAGCAAAAAACCAAAATGAGTTTGAACCATAGTTTTGAAATATTTGTTGAAAATTTTACTAATTACCTATTTGTATCTCTTGGTGTCTGAATGCTTTGAACAGAGTGATTTAGGAAAACAGTTTTTATGTTTAAATACATCTGAAAAATGTAGTGCAGTTACACATATATATATATATATATATATATGTATATATGTGTATATATATATATGTAATATATGTATATATGTATATATATATATATATGTAATGTACATGCCATTTAAGATCCTGCTTCAAAAGAGCATCTACAGTCTTCTGGTTTTAGATATGTCAAGTCCACTGCAGAAGCAGTTCACTTTTGTATAAGTAATTTCTTCAAGGAATTGAGATGATTAAGAAAAGAATGCATAATTCAATCTTAAGTCTAGTACACTGTGACTCCAAAATTATTTTGTTTCCTTGGGAAATCACATGCTGTTTTGCTTATGATTGCTGTGCATAGACCAGGCTTGAAAGCATCTATTTCTTTAACATATTCTGGGAACTGAATTTGATTCCTTGAATTGTTGTTCTTGCTTGACACACATTGATTACTCCAAAAGTCACGTTTCCTAGTTTTACAAATGTTTATTTTTTTTGTCTTGAACTTGTCTACATTTTCTTTCATTTCTGTTTAGTATGCATAGGAGAGATCCTGAAAATTGAGTTATGTGAAAATCAAATTTGTAATTTGATTCACTTCCAAATAGGTCATTTCTCCAACATTCATGACAAATACACCCTGTGGTGAAGTGCTTTTAGTTTGCATAATAATAAAACAGTATTTTATTTTAAAAGTTAATAAAACAGAGAGAAGTAGCCATCAAGTGTCTCCTGGTGTTTCACCAGGCACATCSACCATTGTTTCTAGAAGGAAATGGCTGGATCTGCAACTTCCCACAGTCTTGCTTATTAGAAAACTAGGAATAATTGATGAGTAATTGTAACATGCCAGCATGTTGCAGGGATGATGCAAAGTAAGGTTTATTTGMAGGAGGGATCCAGCTGAGGCTGTGGCTGGCCCTTGAACTCAGCATGCCCAGATGGGATGTGTGGCACTGCAGTGGGGTGGTTGGACATGTGGTGTAAATACACCCAAAATGTGCAGGTGAGAAGGGAGATGACACTTGCCCAGCTGCTGGTTTAGGAGAATCATGAAGATATTTAGATTTGGTGCAATTTGGGGTTTTGTGTGCAAACCTGAGGCACATATAAAAAGTGTCCAGAGATGTGCAGATTACATGAGGCAGCAGATGTGTGCCTGGAAAATCTATCCCAACGCTACCTGTGGAACTTGGTGTCATCTCAGTGTTTTATCTAAATATTCCTGTGACTTTCTCAGGCATTTGCTCTTTTTGCTTTTCTCCAGTGCTCCTTCTGCAGGATGGGGATGAGATGCTCTAAAAACAGAAGTGAGATTAGTTGGGAAAGGTAACAGAGCAGGGAATACACTTGGAAAAAGCAGCTCAGAGAAGTTCAAGCTCTCTAATCAATGCTGTGCTCCTGAGGCTCATCTCCCTGCATGGGCTCMTAGGCATTGTGTAGGCAGGATGAATTTCCCACTGGTTGTCTCGCATTCAGGTCCATCTTCACTTGGCATTTTCCTTTCAGAWGCCTTCACAGTCCTGATTACTGGCTGTCAGCCGGGGGAGGTGTAGGTGGAAGGAGAGACATCTGACACCCCGCTGCTGTTGGGGCTGTCAGCAGTGACACCAAAGCAGTCAAATACCTGAGCGCTGCTTTTTATGAGCTGCACCTTCCAGCATGGCTTGAAATGAAGAAAGCTGTGCTACCAGCTGCTTTCATTCCTGTTGCTGTGAATCTAAGGCTTTGTTTCCTTCTCCCAGAGGATGAACTGCTAGACTTTGGCCRGTAGATGACAAGTGTCAAGAGCTTTAAGCCAGTAAACAAAGTGGTAAGGCTGAACAGGACAGGTTGGCAAAGCAAGAAGGCTTGGATGTTTTGGAAATGAGATTGAAGGAGCCTGAAAACATTCCCATCAAAGCAAGATYAGAATGGGGAGGGAGTTTTCCAGGATGAAAGGAGGGGCATTGCACTGTGACCACGAGCTTCTGGGGCCAATCACCTGAGCCAAAGAAAGGGAGGATGCAGGAGGGCAAAACCAGGGCTGGTGGGGTGTGGGGATGTGTGGCTAAAACACAGAGGATGCCAAAGGAGTTCAAAGCAGTGATTCTTGTAGGTCCAGGCCAGTCTGGGATGCACTGAAGCAGCATTGCACATCCACAGCAGGTAGCTCCCTAAACAAAGGAGCATCTTCACACCTGCTTGTTGTGATTTTTCTCAGCCCCAACCTACAAATTGCAAAAATCTCCTGCAAGAAATATAAATGAGTCCAACACAAATAATTGATATCATTAGACAGGGAGTTTTGAAGGGTACCTTTAAACTAATACTGTTTTTTGGTTTTTTAAGTTATGGCTGTATGGAAGTTGTGCTTGGCTCCTGTGCTGTCTTACTGCTGTTGTAACTCTGGCAGCAGGAAATTGTGGGGCACCAAAAGGAAAACCCAAAGAAGCCTTTTTTCAAAATGTGGCTGCTTCTCCTTTCTGCTGGAATCACTTTCTCAGTTTTATTCTGGGCTTGAATGAATTTGCCCCTTGAAAAGGGAGAAGTGAGGAAGAGCACAGAGCTGCAGTAAACACGAGAACCCACCATGAGAGCCCACAGTGCTGCTCCTGCACAGCTGGGAGATGGCATCCCTTTGGAGAAAAGTCCATGTGAGGGCAATTGTGTCAGCAGAGAGGGGAAAATGAGCCATTTCCACCTGAGGGATGCCCTGTGCCAGAGCTCCTGCTCTGGGTGCAGTAACCACAGAAGAACCCCTCAGTATTGAGGTAACTGACCCCAAATCTGGCTGCAGCATCTCTCCTGGAACAGGAGATGGGATGGATGCTTTTCCATCCACAACTACACCGATTCATTTGCTTCCTGCAGCCGACATCCATGACCCTGTAGTCACCCTGTAATGTGGAAATTAATCTGAAGTCTAAACCCTAATACCTTCCAACAGCATCTCCTGGAGCCCTGCCACACTTTTCTACAGATCCTGCCAGACTCTGCCATGCCGAAGCTGGTATTTATAAGGATATTTCAAATATTCACCTGAAGTTTTTTCTCTTTTCTGCCTGATTCTAGTTTTATCACAAAGCATTTCTTCTTCATATTTTAAAGCACAAATCAGCCATTCTTCTGGACACCTGTGTATGCATTTGGAAAGTTTTACATGTTTAAATGTGGAATCAATTTCTCTGACCCTACACTGGCAGTTTTCCTCAGCATTAGGATCTGTGCTTAATACAGAGTCTGTTGTAAATTTGGCACACATTAGGATATTCATCATCYTGACCCTCACCCAAGCAGTGATCCTTTGTGGGGTGGAAAAAAAAAGTCAGCATCTTGGAACTATTTGTTGCTCTTGCAGTCCATCACCCTTTCAGATTGGATTTGTCACTTWTCCAAGTGCCCTGCAGCAATATTTTTTTGTCTGTCATAAGAGCCCTGGTGAAGGTCCTATTTGTTTATTTTTTCTTCTGTTCCCAGCAACACTTTTATTGTTTACGTTGTTATTCCTTGGGTTTCTTTTGATAGTAAGTGATTGAATAGTACATACTGTTAGTTGTATTCACTATTTTAAGGTGCTTTTCATTCATTTGGAGCATCTCTTGTCTTTTCTTGGGCATTCACCCTGAAATCCACTTGGAAAACATTGGCCTGGAGGATGRCATTGCTAAATTTTAAACAGTCTCACCTAAACAGGGGTTAGCTGAAGTGTGTGCAGAGGTGTTGGGAGCACTGAGCCACACTTAGGACAGACTGGGATTTATTTCCTGGTGCTGTTGACATGAGAGCCTGATGAAAATACACCTATACCCTATGAAAAGACACCTTAAAATCTCGGTATCACAGCAGTGAGCAAAACAAATGTTTTCCACTTTATTCCAAATCAYCTATTAGTATCTTTTCAGTGTTCTAAGTAAAGCTGTCTCTTGAAGGGATTMTTCCTTCTGAAGGAAGAGGAAATTGTATTTTATGGGAGTTTTTCATTCACTTTAAGCAGCTCATTTGAATAAACACAGTCCCACTGAGCACTCTTGAAAGTGCTCACCTCATCTGCATGCRATGGGTAGTCTAGTCTTCCATTTGAAATATGACAGCCAGATCCAAATTGCCTACTTAGAAGCTACARATTATAATTAAGGAGAAACCATCTAACTTTTTGAGCTTTGCATCTATCTTGCTTTGGAAAAGGTCTCTGCAAAGGCACATTTCTRTGGCAGTCTGTACTATCCTTCTATTTTTTTGTCCTCCGTTTGTAGTAAATCTTGCTTCAGAGTTCAGAAATGAAAAAATTTTGGCTGAAAGATTATAAATGTCTGTGATGGCTGAGTGACTGAGAGCTGCTGATAAATAGAAAGTCTTTCAACTAAGTAGCTGCCAGCAGTGCTTCCTTTTAGGCAATGATGGTGGGCTCTCCTCCCAGATTTCTTGGAAGGTTGGAGACAGGAAAGAATAAAACTGAACTCCTTAAGGTTTGTGTGTTATCTTACAGAAGATGCCCCTTCCAAAAACCAGACYGTGGCCTCATAAACCTCCTGTGGGTAGACAGGAGCAAAAACAAGCCAGCAGGAGTCATGCACTGCTCCAGGTGTGCTCTGTGCCAAAATGTGGATGCTCCAATTCCCAGGCAGATTTGGCAGAGCTCCCGGGAAGGTGAGAGGTGCAGGTTAAACTCTGCATGACCCATTCCAGCTCAGTGAAGGGAGAAATCTCCACCCTGCAACTTCTTGCAACAGAACCTGGCGCTTTTAAGAAGCTGTTTTTGCACAAGCAGGAGTTGCAGGGATGATCAGTGGAGTTCAGCAAAGAAGAGCACAAGCTCAGTGGGTGCAGTGGTCACTCCTGGATCTGCAGTAGCTGCATCAGTTTAGTCCCTTTTCTTGCCAAACTGTGGCCACCTCATCTGGCATTACAGATCTGGGGCTAACAGCTGATCTGATGAGGAAAAGTGTTCAATAAAACATCAGCAAAGCTGGAGATTTTCACCAATATCCCTGTTATATAAACTGGCTCTGTAGGATGGGCACGGAGGGCTCAGTCATGGCTTTAATTATCTCCCACAACTRTTTAAAACCCTGATCTCACCAATGCTTTTTATCCCCAATTTTGACCTCTTAATGAATAATTTGCCTAAGCAGGACTTCTAGGTTTTAACGACTGTTAGTGGAAACTGGAAATTATTCAATGAGGATGYTGATCTTGCATCCTGCTGAGTAAAATTCAGGAAATCCTTCAAGTTACAAATGTCTCTGATTSTGACACCCTCACAAAAGTAGCTTCATATTTAACGTGACTTAATGATGCAAACTTAGCATTAGGATATATTTTTAACTAGGAAATAGACCTTTTTTCCTCAGTTGTGATTTGTACATTATGGGAATTTAAAGGGCTATCCAGAAAATTGTAGCTCAATTTTTTAAAATCTCTTTTTTTTCCCTTCCCATGGAAAGGCAGTTTAAAGATTTTATGCCATTGTGACGTGAATGTGAGAACTTTGTGAGTTTTTTAAAGGATGGCCCCAGCATTTCCCTGGCAGTGAAGGCACCAGAGACCTTGGTCAATTCTCTGTACTGAAGCAGGTCTGGAAGCAGCCAGAACATGGAGCTTGCAAAACCCAAACTGTGCTCTGATAAATGAGCTGCTGGTTTAGTCAGAGCTGTTTGCTCTTAGATGAGGAAAAGGTGATCCAGGTCTGCAGAATAAGTACTTTTGTTTGCAGCTTTGAATGAGCATGGTTTTTAATAGGAAAGGATATTTCACWTTTTCGTAACTGGCTCCAGTGATTAAGGAGTGCATCTCATAAATCAGAGCCCTGATGTGATTTTTGCTTGCTTGTGCATGGCTACAAACTACTGAAGTAATTAAAAACTGCAAATCAGTGTTCTTTGATTTCCAGTGGTCTTCAAGGGCCACCCAGACTCTGGGGATACTGTCTTTAGACAAATAGGGCAGCAGAATGGGAGAAAATGGGATTTTTTTTTTTTTTTTACTCAGACAGCTGTGGTCTGCGGCAGCAGCTGCCCACGAGCACAATGGACAATTTAATTCCTCTTGTCAGAGTTTGATGTAATTATCGCTGGTTCTATTAAAACAGATAAAAATAAGGATGACTTTGTGACTTTTCTAGTTTTGAGAGCCTCCTCCTGACCCCAATTACAGTCTCCAACCCCACTTTGTAGAAATTGTCAGGACTGGCAACTTGACCAAAGAACAGTCATTACTGCCAGTTTGCACTTTTGGAACTGTGGATAAAGGCAAGTGCCCTTTTCTCACAAGTGAGGGACCAGAGATGCTTCCAGTCACYCTTTGTTCCTGCATGAGATCTGTAGAAAACCACCAGAAATCTGATAAAACCACACCTTCAGCTTCTCTTTGGGGCTGACCTGTGGTCCTCAGCACCACTGTGGTGTTGAAGCAAGAGAACACTCACTGTGCCCACAATTTCACTGCTGCTCTRGATGGTTTGGCTTCTGGGTCAAACTATTTTATTAACAGCCAAAAATCTGCAGCCCCAGAGTGGCAAAATCTCTGCTCGTTCTTGCTGCTGCTGTGTTGGGCTCTGCACAGGGATTCGGTGCTTGAGGAGAGCAGAGGAGGAGGATTTGTAAAACTTTCATGAAATCTCCAGTTAATTGCACTGCCAAGGATAGGCTGATGGGTCCAGGCAGTGTTTTTGTGATGGGGCAGCAGCTCTGCAGACAAAATGACTTCTCCAGATGTCAAGGTCACCTCATCATCTATGCCACTATCATCATCAGTGTTCTGCTTCTACTTTGTAGTTTTTAATCCCTTAAAGCTTGAAGCAAACACATCCTGGGGCCATGGAGGAGGCTTGTCTTGCTTTGCAGCTCTTCAGACTGCTCAGTTCTTGTCTTCTTGTCCATGTACAAACATCKCAGAGTTCATGGACACACAGCTGGAGGAGGAAGGAGAGTGGCAGCAACTCTCTGGAGATGGTGTCTGCTGCAGATAAGGGAGAACACTTCYTTTAGTCTTTGTTAAATTGTGGAGCTTTTCTTTTGGCACCCAAAAATTGGATTTTTGATGAATTTGGATGGTCCAATTGATCTGTACTGGCTGATTTTCCTTCACAGAGGCAATATTTTATGCTTAACACCGTTTTAGTGCCAGAAAAATTCTTCATTAATTCTTTAGGCCAAATTTGTTCTTAAAGTGGAAGTTGCTTTTGGATTTGTTAATATATGCAGCTCTTTCMCAATTTGAATTTTTAATATATATTYATGAATGGTCTCTGTGGTATTGGYTGGTGGTGTTTTATCTGTGCCTGCCACAAAGGCTTTTCCTAAAAGTCAGACTTTAGGCAACTTCCCTTGGAAATTTATTTTTGCACATTTTCATGCTGTCAGTACAGAARCAACCAAAGCAGCCACCCTTGGGCTTTGTTTTGTTTGGCATTTGATCCCATACCCCTGGTGGCACATGGTGCCCTGGCTGGGGGACAATCAAACACACACCTTTCCCCTTTCTCCTGCCCCAAAATGTGCATTTGCTGGGCAGCAGCCCTGAAGGCTTTCCCAGGATTGTAGGGATCACAGTTGGGTTGKTTTTGGTCTCCTCTCACACCTGGATTCTACATTATTTGCCAGGAGTTTAATGCAATATTTTTCATTCAATATTTCTGAAGACTCTGAACTCAGAGCCTTCCTTTCTGGGTTCACATTTCCTGGGCTGTTCAGGGTGTGAAGTGCTGGCAATTTGTCCATCAGCAAACTCCCAGGTCCATGAAAACATCCCCAGGTCCATGAAAACACCCCCAGGTGCATGAGCACACCCCCAGGTCCATGAAAACACCCCCAGGTCCATGAAAACACCCCCAGGTCTCTTGGCTCCTGCTCAGCCTGTGCTGGAGCCCACCACACCCTGAGAAAAGGATTTGTGATATCCTTCCAACACTGGGAATTCCAGTGGAGTCATGCTCTAAAACTCTACAGAGAACTTAATTTGATTGCTTTAAGTACATTAGGACAATATACTTGAGAAAATTACAGTTGAATACAAAGTAATGTTCAAATAGAATACAAAGGAGTAAATGTTGCTGCATCATCTGTAATTGGTCTTGCATTTATCTCATTTGGTCTTGGGGGTGAAATTGCTGCTTTCAGGGTTTATAGGTCTGGGTTTAAAAGTGTGTGAACATTGTTTGTCACAGGGTGAAGCATTTGTGCTTTCAGGTGGTTCTGGCTGAGCACCAGGTGATGCCCAAGAATTTGGAATTCTTCTACATAGAGTTCATGGCCCATTTGATTGTGGAAGGGAAGGTGACCTGGGGGTGGTGTCAGAGCTCTGAACTGCTGTGAACAGCAGCAGCAGAAAGTTTTGGGGTGCAGGAACAGGGGATCAGCAGTCCTACATCACCCCATGCAAAAACTCTGCCCAGGGATTTGGCACATCGCTTCTCACAAATGGTCTTATTAGATTCAATTACCTTTTTAGGCCTTTTCTTTATGATTGCTACAACTTGTTTCTTATCTATAGATGTTTAGATTTCTGTAGATCTTAGATGGAAGCTTTTGTTTGGCTCTGATGGGAGCTTTGTGGTTTGGAAGGTGATTCCTSTGTCTGTCCAGAGGAGAGGGCAGCAGGAGGGACATGAGACCAGTGGGTTCAGCCAGGATCTCATGGTGGCACCAGGTAACACTGGATATTTATTTATGTGGTGCTGCAAACATAGGCCAGTGGCATTTCCAGGTCTTCTAATTTGCCTTGTTCTATGAACATGTTGAGTGTTTTAGAGATAATTAAGGGTTACCTTCCTTCAGAGATAGTAGCAAAGCTTCCCAGAGACTAGAAAGCAGTTTGTCCCAAGAAAATAGCTCAGTGAAGGGAAATCAGAGTGTAATGCCACCAGTCTGTAGCACAAAAAATGCAAGTGCCCAATCTGGGACTGTATTTGGGTTGTAAAGACTGGTGGAGCATGTCATGTCCTCTGCTTGCACAGCAAGGAAAAGCATGTGTTCCTGAGAAGAGCTGTGAAATTATCTCGGGAGATAAATCTGGGTCTTGGATGCAGGCTTGGAAGTGGGGTTGGGATCACCCACTCAGCTTTGCGAGCTCTCCCTGCGGCGTGTGTTCTATAACGAGCTCTCTGTGTYGGTGCTACGCTCGAGTAGTAGGGTTTGCATTCCTGCTACGAGTCAGGGTGTTCCTCCCCAGGGAGGGCTGTGCCCACTGTTCACAGGAGCTTTTTGGGTGCAGTCACTGCARTGGGTCCTGCAGGAGGGATCCCGAGCTGGGGAGAGGCATTGGGCTCATCTCCCCACTCTTCCAGTGTCTCCAGACCCCATCCTCAAAAGGGTTGTGGAGCTTCTCATTCTGGAGGCCTGAGAACCTTGGAGGTAGGAGAATTGTTCTGCCCAAATATCTGCAGCACAGCGAGAGCTGAGAGCCTGGCAAGCAAAGAAATTTAAAGTATGAGGAGGGAAATATTTCCATTATTTTGACTGGAGATAAACCAGAAAAGAGTGTAGCTTGTTTCCTGGTCAGCTTCCCAACAGCATCTTCTGAGGTTTTGGGTTTTTTTTTGGTCATGCTGCTCTGGATGTGGATTTGGATGGGTGTAAACTGAAGTCAGCTGTGAGAAAGAGAATATCTTTAGGATGTTCAAATGTCCAGGATAGGAGTTAGGAATAAATGCTTGCAAAATGATATATGTATTTGTGAGAAATCACTGGTAGTGTTGAATAATTYTAGACTGATGTGGGCTTTGGAATATTTTTTTTAAATAAATGGAGAGGTTTTATTGAGCGGACGGAAGTTCAAAGTGAAATATTTTCAAATACTCTTTGATCAGCCAAGCCTATTCTTTTTTTTCCTCTAGAAAGCAAAGAAACAAAAGATCAGGCTTGGATTGCTGAATCAGCTGGAGAATTTTAATTTTGCTTTCTGTCTTCAGAGAAAAATGAACTGATTTTGTAGGGACAGGTATGTGGTAGGAATGAATGTGCTGCTGCTCTGTAGGGGAGAAGGGTACTGAAGGCACCTCTGGGTGCTGGGGAGTCTGCAAGGTGGTGTTTTTTGGGGCAGCTAGTAGGGTGAGGTATGGAAACTGCTGGGATTGTTGGAAGGATGGATAAGCATCTCACAGTTTGTTTTTTTTTTAAGGCTGTGGCAGATGCAGGCAGCACTGGAACATGCATTGTGGCAGATGGGCAGTGAAAAGGGAAAGGAATACTTGAGTGAGTGGTAATTCCTTCATCTTGGGAAAAGAGCTGTTGGAGAGCAGCTCAGTGTGAGGAACAGTCTTGTCATTGTTAGMAAAAGGGTGGAAAACTCTGATTTTACTGGAACAGCACAGATGCAGAAGGGGCAGTCACCTCCAGGGTAGCTGCTGTCTTGCTGCTGGGCAAACCCCATCCCATCCCCACAGCTGCCCAGGACTGGAGTAACATCTCAGCTGTTTGAAGGGTTGGGGAGAACATCAGCATCAATGGCTTCAAGGTGTTCAGGWGAGGCATGAACAGTCTGGCTGCCCRAGGCTGCCTTCAGCAGCTCCTGGGAGCAAAGGTTCCCATCCTATGGGAATTGCTGGGTAATGGCTTCATCCCTGCAGGGTTCCCCCTCTCAGTTTGTCCTTGGAGAGCAGATCTGGGGAGAGGAGGAGGAGGAGGAGAAAGCTGCAGAGCTCACCCATCCTCCCAAAGCCTGGAGGGAGCCTGTTCCTTGCTGTGTGAGCAGCCTTGCAGACAGCCAGGATTTAGCACCAAGAGTTCAGGAATGCCCAGCACTGGGGAAAATGTTCTTTGCAGTGAGAAGAGCAGACTATGAAGGATATTGGAAGAGTCAGTGGACCTCAATTCCATTAAAAACAAGACTTCTCATTTGCAGGTAGATTTCTACTTTCACCTGACTATTAGAAATGTCTTCCAAAGAGTTTTTCTTAGTGCGGGTAATATCCCTAGAGAAGTTTTACAGGAATGACGARATCTGTTGTGTGAGGAAAGGCTCCCATTTACTTGTGTTCTTCCACTAAACCTACAAAAACTCCATATTTGGCACTGTAAAAAGGTACATTTGCCCATGGACTGACTGGCTGGAGGTACTGGTGTCAAAGCCCTCCAGCACAGTCCTCTGAAATGAGGGAAATCCTGTGTGTTCAGGGCTAACTAAAAGAAATGCCTTTACTCTRTATCCCAGAGAAAGGGAGTGTAAACCCTTGTCACGTTTTTGTGCCTCAGCAGAGCAGTTTGACTTGCTGAGGGGCTCTGTGCATGTCAGCATTTCACTACTGTATTCTGAAATTTCATTTTCCCCYCATTTTGGAGATTATCAGCCGAGATAAACATTTCCCAAGCAACCCCTCCRCAGGCACTGCTGCAATAACTCATTTCTAGCGATGTATTTCTCTCAGGGATTTRCAGACAGTAAAGACAATTGATAGTTTGACTACCAGAAACAAGTGGGGGGGAAATAGAGCCCAATGAAAAGATAATGGATCTCTGGGTTTTTGCAAGCACGTGTGTGGGTGTTGCAGATTTTGTTCCAGCATGTTGTAGACAGGTTGGAGGGTGGATTACAAGATGCTATTTTCAGAAAATAGGACAACCTGCCAAAACATAGAGCTTTTTTTTTGCCTGTTTTTTTTCACCAGATCCTAGTAAAGGAATGGAGAAACACTAACCCCCATTGAGAATTTTTGGAGGCAGAACTTTATCTGTTATTTGTTAATCCACACACTGATCAAAGCCCAGGGGAGGAAATCTGTGCTGGTTTATCCATACCATTTGAGCACGTATTTGTGTAAATTGCATGCTCTGTTGGCTTCAAGTCTGAGTCCTTTGTGCATTTCTGAAGGGGCTGAGTCAAGCAAGATCAGATCACTCACCCTCCTGCTCTTCTGTGTCTGCTGGTGGAGTGAGCATTGGGACAGGACAGATCTTTGGGGCACTTGGCTCTGCCCATTTCCATGCTCCAGGATCATCAGGGGAACTCAGCTGCTCCAAAAATTGGTGGGCTGTGATTAAAAGAAATCCTGRCTATTGTGCTGAGGAAGTTCAGGAAGAAAAGGCAACTTCACATTCACATGGAGAGAGCGCAGCTCCTGCTCCCCCACGCACACGTAACAGCTGTAGCTTTGTTCAACGTGTCTGGCTTCATGTATTGTTTTCAGAGCAAGGGTAATTAGTGTCTGAAAATGTAACTGCTCTTTGCTATTGTGGAAYGATGTAAAAATCCCTTTTTTTTCAGTGTAAAACATTCCTGCCCTCTTTTGATCTTGTCAAGCTAGACAATACAGCTGTCTTGTCATCATATTTCCCACGGCAACAGAGAGTTTGCAAAATGGTGGAAGAAACCTCAGAAGCCCTTAATTACTGTGACTTCATCAGTGAAACTTGACTGCCTTTGGTGGACTTGCTTCAGATTGAAGTGAATTTGAGGGAATTTGGGCCTGGGTGGCTTGGCCATGGCAGTTTTTAACAATGGGGACGGTGATGGTGATGATGGGCACCAAGGATGACCTTAGTGCTGCTCTGCTGAGTGTGGGGTGCAAGATCACATTCCAAAATCAGGAGCTTTATTTCTGAATTAATAGCAATACTCAGGGCAGTAAAAGGCAGGAAAAACCCTGGAGAAACTTAGAGGGGGAAAGGTTTCCCTAATTAAGTAACTTCATTACTGTTGTGTTCCTTATTTGCATTGTCCATCAATCTGTGAAAATCACACTTGTTAATGCAGCCCAACAAATGTTTGCAAAGTGCAGAGGGTGTGATTGCAAAGGGTCACTCTTGGGGCTCCTGATTTTGTTTAGGAAATGGAGAGGCAAAGGTGGAATGCAGGGGTGGTGCTGGAAATGAGAAAAGCAGCAGAAGGAAGGCACTGGCCAGGGATGACTTGAAGGAAAAAGGGGGGCTGCAAACAATGAGAGATAAAAGATGAAAGAAGAGCAAGTCAGGGGGAAGTAAGAGACAGAACAAGTGGAATTATATCAAAAGTGGGAGGCAGAGGCAATTAATGTGTTGTGAGTCATCACCAAACAATCCTGCCCCCAGAAAGGCTGACTCAGCAGCACCAGTGGAAAAAAATCAGAGTTTCTCTTGGAGATGCCATTCCAGATCAAAGAGGKTTCGATTAGTGAAACTGGATTTTCTGTCACTGATCCTCCCCTGCCTTAAAGAAACTTTTCAAATGTATCATGTAAAGTCAGCACCCACCCCAACCACCRCAGGGCTTGGCTCCTTCACTTCTCTTCCCTGTCACATCTCCTCTTCCCAGGTCTGAATCATGGTCTATTTTGGGGCCCTTTGCACAACAGAGATCTCGGTTGTTTTGGCAGAGGTGAGGTGGCCACAAGAGGCACCAATTACTGCACATCCTCTTAGAGGCCAGGGRAATCTAAAAAGAAGAGCAAGTGAATAAAAATAACTTGATGGAAGAAGGTTTCTGTGATCTTGTATCCCTGACAGGTGCCTGGCCACAAAAGCACTGCTGGGAAGGTACAAGTGTGATGTTAATATATGAAGATTTTTTTCTGGCTTATGATTCAGAACTGAGGTGCAGCCAGGAAAACAGAGAATAAGAAAGGAAAATTGTCTCAGTTACTTTACTGTGTTTTGTAAAAGCTGGTGGTTGTTGATGGTGAGTCTGGGCTGTGTTGACTGTGGACAGTCAGAGGGGCAAGTGTGGGCCACTCCCAGCCTGAATCTGGACAAAAACATTCCCTAAATTATTTCCTCTGATATGCACAGGATTTTGAGCTACTGCAACACCATGTGTTGTCCAGCCTGAATTTCAGGGGAGAGGAAAAAAAACCGTCTACAAAACACATGAAGAATTGCCTCATTCTTCTTTTTCTTTTCCTCAAAGCACTCGGATTGTATTTAATGTAGCTCAGCCCAGTTTCACAGGGCTTGTGCCAGTGATGTGGGGGGAGGAGATAACAAACCACAGAGCTCCCCCAATGCAGCAAAGCCTGGCCTTGTTGGGCTCAGCTGGAGACACAGAGCCCACATCCTAAAACAGCAGCGTGGTACCTGAGTGTGGCCCTTCAAGCACAGCCAATGCCATGAGTTAGTGAAGAACCAGAAAAGGATGCTCAGGCATTTGGAGGTTTGGCCCAACAACAGCAACCAGCCAAAGAAAACCCCACAGAGTCTTCCACAGCTTTTAGGGGGCTTTGAAACACTGTTTTGTTCGGTGTCAATACAGCACCCAAGCAGCTGTGCATGAGGAAAGCAGAGAAAGCTTCCTTTTTAGGCTCAAATCATGAATTTCAAATCTTTCCATTATCGTGGTGATGGTTAGAACAATGCCACTTTCTCTCCAGACTGCAAAATTGGCATGACAGGCACTAGGAGATCTTACTTCTCCTTTTATGCCTCAAATTTAGATAAGAACAATAAGCCCTGATGAAAAGTATGTGTGCAGTGATGCCAGGATACAGTGAAGTCAGAAAAYTGATCATGAGCATTAAAGTCTCTCTTGTGTTCCGATTTCATCAGGCTTTGCTGCCCTGACGCAGGAAAGGCGATTCAGCCACTGCTCATCTCTGCAATCTGGGCAAACTTGGTTTTTGTTTTCATCCCACCAATACTACAATGACAGGGAATAAAATCTCTGAGGCAAATAACTGGTGTTATTCATCAGCCACTGATGAAAAGGTCCTGCCTACACGTTTGGGTACATTTAGTCTGGACCAGCAAAAGCAAAAAAGTCATCCAATCCTCCAATGTCCATGAATCCATCTTCTGTGATTTCTGCTGTGGGTACTTTGTTTTCCTCTGGGGAATTAACTTTTTATTTAGCCAAATATAGTTATGGCTGCTGCTGCCATTGGCTTGCTGCTGCACACATTAATTGCCCTTGAGCAGAGGAATGTCTCCCAGAAGGCCCAGTCCTTTCTCAGCACCAGATCATCAGTTCTTTAATTGCTGCTGGTTTCGCTCACCCTGCATGGAGCAGAACAACGTGATTCCTCATTGGGCTCCACCTCCCCACTGATGTGAATCTGGGCCATGCAGCAGGACCTGCCAAAATGACCCCTCCATGTATCCTCTTTCTGAATCAGAAATTAAAATTATTAAAATTAAAATTATTAAAGCCAAAAAGGCTCTCACAGGAGCTTCCAGACAGAACTAGAAATCTATTAGCTTGGTCACTGMTAAACGGTGTCTGACTATGAAGTTGGGGTTTAGGTTGCTTAAACCAGGACTATCAGACTTTTTCTTTGATCCAAGTTGTGTATTTCTGCTGCAGCTGGATATTAAAAGCCTTTAATGTAGAAGAACTGTGTGGCTAACAGCCACAGGTAACTCTGCACTAGGAAATTTTATACAGGAAATTTGTGAATGTCCAAACACAGGTATCCCGCGGGCTTAGTACCGAGGACAAGACCTGTTTTCAGCTGCCTGGATTGTAAGAATTCGGGAAGCAAATTGTTTCTCATTTTATCCTTTTTCAGTTGTTGCCATGGCAAAACCCCAGAGAGGACGGGGAGGGTTGTACCAAACCACTGGAACAACAACTTTTCCCTGGGATTGATTAAAAGATGTGCTCAGTCTCACCTTGGCACTCCCAGGAAAGTAACCTCACGTGTCCCAGCGGTTCTGAGGAGCACAGCCCCCAGTTACTCACGGGGATCAATGCGCATCAGCAACGAGGCAGAGACCGAGCAAATGTATTCACCTCTGTTCAGACAGCAGTTTCCACTTTCTGTACTTCACCTGCTGCTCTTTGGGATGTTTTCCAGGTTGCATCAAGTGAATTTCGAGGCTCCCACTTGCGAAGGCAAGCGCCGGGAAACGCTGGCCTTGATAGGGGACTTCTCCTCCTCGGCGGAGTTCTTCGTCACCATCGCGGTCTTCGCCTTCCTCTACTCGCTGGCTGCCACYGTGGTTTATATCTTCTTCCAGAACAAGTACCGTGAGAACAACAGAGGGCCTCTAATTGTAAGTGTTTTCAGCATTTGTGGTGTTTTCAGGCACAGGTCTGCACCTCCTGTTTCTTGGTTGTTGAGGTTTTGGTGTGGTCTGGGAGWTCCAAGTGTCCCACTGCCCAAAGCATTCACCTGCTTTTTTATCTTAATGGTGATTTTAAATTTTAACACCATTAACAGAAGAACTTTAGTCCTAATCCTATATGTATTTGTGAAATTCTGTACTTCTCCCCCCTGCCCACAGTGATGATAATCACACAAATAATGAACATGTAGCTGAGTGGTAGCAGGATTGGGGTCTGAGCCCTGTGTCTCTGACATCAGAGCTTCATTGATGGGGAAAAAAGGGAAGAGGAGATCTTAGGCTTCGTCCTAGTAAACAGATGAAACCATGCCCCTGATCAAAGCCCAGCCAGGGAGATTGCTTACTGCTAATTACTGCAGGGTCCAGCCAAATTATTTTGCTTTGGAGAATKATGTGGCTGTTTTTCTAGTATGACACGGAGCTCTCAGCATGTCTGTGTTTCTACTCTGGTTTATGAGCCTTCCTCTGGTTTATGAGTTATCATCCTCTGCACCCATCAAGCTGTGGCTGTTGGTGCCTTTATTTTTCTTTTCACTGATTCCTGAAGGCTTGTGATAAAAAGCAAGTGCTGCTGTGAGTATATTTTCTCATAAATTGAGACTGTAAAGCCAGTGAGGGCTGTTTTGGTCCAGGTGTTTKTTGCCTGTCAGTGCATCGTGGCCCATGAGCACCCTGTGCTCCTGCTGGGCTGCTGAGGCTCTGCTGACCTTCACCTGCCCCAAATTTGGGTCAGCTCTGTGCATCTCCRGGGCTGCAGCACAGTCTCCCTTCCATGGACATCCCTCTCCCTCATGACTGCAAGGAGAAGGTTCCTAAGAGAGGAAATAGCTCTCTGGAGTCTTGGTGTGAAGATGGGAGGAGTTTATCATGGACCAGTGTAAGGAAAAAAWTAGTTCTGGATTTCAGAAAAATCAAAAGTTTAGGACTGACAGAAACCAGACATTTTGCTGAGACTTGTGCATTCAGTGGCTAAAAGCCATTAATAAAGAATATCACAAATATATAGCAGGAAGAAAAATAAATCAGTGCAGAAAAGCTGAATCTATTAAAGGAAATAACTACAATAACAGCCAGCAAAAGATTAAACTGTAGGAAGGTAAACTTAGCATCATGGGGGTTTGAGGGAAAGATTTTCCTGCTGCAAGGACATGTGAGCTGTTTTCTGTAAGTTTGCATAATTCAAAACTGATTAATCGTTACCAAAAAAATTATTTCTCCATATCAAAGGAAATTAATCCTCTTCATCTGGAGGTTCTTGGAACCTTTCCTGTCCTAGAAAATGGTGAGGAAAGGTGGGGAAATCTTCACAGAGAAGAAAAAGARCAGGCAAGATAAAGGGATCCCTACAGAAAGAGTAAATAAATAAAGTGCCTTGCTTCTTCCTGATGCAGTTGGTATCAAAAATATATCTCAYTTCAAACTGTCCCATCAAAGGATCAGTTACAAGATTCTGCCATCCTAATCTTCTTGCTGGAAATAATTCTTGCTTTTGACCAAGCACATCACCCTCTGTAGAAATAGAAAAAGGGGAGAGAAACATAGTACTGTTATGTCAGGTTATGATGTGGCCACTTGCCTTTGTCCAGGACTGTCCTGAAGCAGCTGCTGCAGCCGTGTCTGTCACAGGATGTGCTGCACAATCCACTACAGTGTTAGCGTCACATTGRCTTAATTTGTTCTGTGTAATGGATTGTAATTGAATCCACAGGTTAAATTTAACAGGGTCTGTTACCAAAGCCTCTGTTTGCAATTTCCCACTATTTAAACCGAGGCTATGTGACCTTATTTGTTCCGAATATGAAGATGTTTTTGAGTTTGTCCTACAGCAAAAGCAGCTCCTGTCGGTGAGTGGTTCTGGGAAGTGGCTGAGGGTTATGATCARCTCATGCCTGACAGGAGGAGAGTCCCATCTTCCCAGCCAACACACTTCAGCATCCCCTGTGTGCTGCAAGCTCTGTTGTATTTGGTATTTTTAGAAAAAAAAAGAACCTTTTTTGCCTGGAGCACATCCTCACTGGTGTCCCTGGAGAGTGTCCAGTGCAATGATTGCAGCACCACAGCCTGGCTGGGGACAGGGTGTGACTCCCCCWGTGCAGAGGAGCTGTAGGGAAAATGCAGAGCCCCAGGCAGAGAAAAAGCTGGCAGYTGTAGCCAGGAGGAATTCAGGGGTCAAGGGAAAAGGAAATTTGGAGTGCAAAGCAGCTTGTCAGGGCTGCAGTGCTCACCTCAGGGATGTCACRCGCCCTGTGAAGGAGGCAGGCGGCGCATCCTCCAGCTCCAGGCAGATGCTGCTCTGATCTGACGTGCATCAGATCAGATGTGTGAGTATGCCTCATCCCTGAGATTGTTCCTTCCAAAGGAAAGTGCTGCAGGAATCTGTGGTGCAGCAGCAGTGCCCAGCACGTGTTGGTGGAGGCAGGGCAGCCCTGACTCTGTTTCCTCACCAGGCAGGATCAGTGCATCAGGAACCATTTCCAGACTACCAGGTTTTCCCCCTCTTAGTGAAGAGTTTGATAGTTTCATCCATCCTTGCTTCTKCTGCAGTGCCTGATCACAATTTCCTTGTTAAAACCATTCCTGTTTTAAGCCTTGTACTTCCTCTTGGCTTCATATTTTTTCAGACTGGGATGACATCTGCCTTTAAGCAGCACCCTCTCAGAGCTGCCTTTTCTGCTGACAAATTTTCAGGATTTGAAAAATGAGTATGACAGGAGAAGTGGGGAGAGGAAAAAAAACCCTTTCACCTGAAATTTTTAAATTTTTTTTTTCAAAAAGCCCCTGCACAGGCAGTCAGAACACCATCAATGCATWACCAAATTGCAGCAGCCTGACTGGGTGCAGGAGATATGATTATAAGGAATTTAAAGACCATTAAGTCACAAGAAACTTGCAGGGAAAATTTCAGTCACGGGTGTTTCAAGTTTACCTTGTTTATACAGATACAGGGAAATGAACTGCATGTGCTGAGATCTCAGCGAAGCATCACTTTAAATGTGGAAAAATACTTTAGCGTTCAGTGTGAAGTGAGGCATGATGGCAAGGAAATATTTCCAGTGGGAGAAGCAGTTAACTCCTTCTCTGGCTGTTTGGATGGCAGTGGTGTGTTTATTCCCTGTGCAGCGAGCCAGTTCTGTTGCTAATGTTGCCTCCCAGGTTTTGGGGATAAAATCTTCATTTTGGCTGTGCAGGGTTGTGTTGCTCATCCATTCCCAYGGGGCTGGCAGCAGCGAGTCCTTATGCACCCTCTGCTCCCTGAGGGGGTTCTTACAGATGGATGGAGGAACCTTGGATTGCCAGGTTCTGAAGGAGCAGGGAGCAGGTTTCCAGGGAGCTGATATCTCATAGATATGTGCTGTGTGTTTGTGAGCTCTGCAAACCACAGCTGTGATTTTCATTCCATTGTGAGCTCCCTCACGGTGCATACGTACAGCAAGGAGCTGGGGGCTCACCTTGGTGGGYACAACGAGGGCAAGGCAGCTTCTCAAGTGGCTGGTTAGTGCTCAAGAGCCAGAAACTTTTCAAAAGAATTAATTGGAGGTGCTGACTTAGATTTTAAAGGATGTGATGTACAAAATCCCACCWGTTTTCAGTATATCCCCATCTCTCAGACCAAACCAACCTCAGCTGGCTTCCACTTGTTTAACAGAACATACCTGGGGAGGATTGCTGGTTTGTGATGAGAGCAGAGATGAGCTGCACCCTGGGACTGCCAGCCCAGGCCCCTGTKTTGATGCTCTGCTTCAGCTCTATACATGAAGATCTTTACAGCTGTGCTGGAGTTTTAGGGGATCAGGGATAGGAAGCTTCTATATTTCTCAGAAAATAAAAAATAGGCACAGTCAATGTGTATCAATCCTTTGCCCCATATGTGCTCCATTTAAAATCCACATGCTGACAGCCCTATGTGCCTTCAGGATTGTCTTTGGGAAGTTACRGCTTGGCCATGAGAAGCCACATTTATTCATGTATAAATGTAAATCACGTTATTAATATTCCAATCAATTAATATAGAAGCATGAAATTATGCAGCCATGAAAGGTGACTGACATAGCCCTGAAAAGAGATAGTTCATTTTTGTAGTGATTACGTGATAATCTTATGGTGCATAAAGATGCTTGCATCTTAAGAAGGAGATGAGATCTTTCCTTTGCATCTCGAGTCCTGTGAATAATCATATTATGCAGAAAGGCATTTGGTTCCTTACATATGTTGCAGATCGAGTGAGTTAAGTACACTCTGCTCTGCTCCTTGGACACCTTTTTGATTRAACGTGTTGTACTTCCTCACCCATGTCCAGCTGTCTAGAAAATAGATAGGAAAAGAATCAAGGATCAAGAGCCATCTATAAAAACAAACACTGAATCCTTCGCAGCTGAAAAATGAAGTCAGGAAGAACCTGAGATTTTTTTTGCATTTCAGAGAGCTGTTTCAGGCTGCTGTTGTCATCTCCTTTTGAAGCACAAGCCAGGGTGACCTTGCTGCACATGCTGGTGCCTCCCAAAGGGCTCGGCACTTTCCTGCCAGAAGCAAGCTCACAAGGCCTTACACCATTGCAAGAAGCATGTAATTCTTTCAAAGCTTCATTCGGCAGAAAATCTGGGATGGGACCTCGTTCAAACCAAAAAAGAGCTAAAATGCCACTGTAGGAAGGCGTTTGCTGCCTGCAGCAATCTGCTGTTGGCCGCTTTCCCGGCTGGGACCGGGGCTGTGCCTCTTGCTGGGGTAGTTGTTGAGCTTTTAGCTTGGTTGTGACTGTGAAAGCAAATCCTCTGAGAGGTTTGCCCCCACTGGGTGAAGAAATCTCCCTCTGCTCCTTCATGGCTGGCCATGAAACCTGCTGGCAGCGCTAGACTGACTGGAAGGGTTTGAGGAGCATTTGAGGAGTCGCTCCCTTGGATGCTGTGGATGTGTGAAGGTTTTCCCAAAAGGAAAGGTTTTGCAGCACGAGCCCTGCATGGAAGCCACTCACAGCACAGGGAGGAGGGTGCCAGAAGCCCTCTGGCCAGGCCAGAGCAGAGGTTTTGGCTGTTTCCAGCCCAAAACCATCCAGCCAGGCTTGGCTGGGAGGGCACACAGGGACACGAG
The DNA here is from genome assembly GCF_030028575.1 of Malurus melanocephalus. Classification (NCBI taxonomy): domain Eukaryota; kingdom Metazoa; phylum Chordata; class Aves; order Passeriformes; family Maluridae; genus Malurus; species Malurus melanocephalus. Next base: position 629,837 of record NW_026623477.1, read on the forward strand.
TGTCACAGCCTTCAGGGGTCTGTGCTGGCAGCCACTGGACACACAAAACACAGCCCCTTTCTGAGCTTTCTCAGCTTCTGCAGAGGCTCTTGGCTGGCTGAGGTTGGGCCAGACACTGGGGAATCCAAAACTGTGCTCAGGAGGCTCAAGGGACTGTGAGTGACTGTCCCTTTCAAAGAGGCACATCTTGCAAAAGCCGGTAGCTGGATAGCAAGGAGAAGAATTTCAATTACCATGAAAAGAAAAGGTATTCWCAGTTCTATTCTAAAACTTAAAATGTATAAAATTGTTCCAAGTAGGCATTTTTGGCAAACTCAGTAATAACTAGTTTCAACTTGAAAAAGGCAGCAAGAATTTTTTTTTTTTTTTGCACATACTTCAGGATCTTAAAATGTCCCTCCTTGGATATTCTGAGTGTTTTAAATTTCAGTTTTTGCCTTTCTTTACATGTTCCTATTTTCCTTCCTTCCCAAAGGCACCTGTAGGCAGAGCAAAGTATCTCAGCTGAGATCTGAGTGAGAAACTTAGCAATTAGGAGTGTAGTGTAATCGTAAAACAATACACACTGAAGAGATCTATCGACACCACTTTAAGAGAGCAACTACAAAAAATTACTTTGTTCCAAAGGAAAAAAAGACTCACCCTTGCTATAGGGATATTAAACATTGAAATGCAAGATTTGTTTTAGTATGCAGGCACTCCGGCCTTAATTACCAAGGAGAAATTCCCCAGATAGACATTAAGCCACAGAACAGCTTAGCTTGAAATTCACTTTTATTTTCAGCATGTCATTATMTTGTAACTCTGTTCCACCCAGAGCTGTGAAAATGTTCAGCCAGAAATGCAAACCCACTTGAAAACAAGAGAGGTTCAAGTTCCAGCCAAAGCTGAAGGTTCGCAAAGATTCAAAATAAATAGGAAGATGCAAGTTTCCTCTAGTCATAGAATTGAACATTTTGCTCTCTGCACTGTGCAGAGGAGGCAGAACAAATCCTTCAAGAGCCTGAATCTGGCCATGAAGCCCTGATGAGAACACCTGCTGAAACAATCCCAGTGTTCCATGAGTTTTTGGCGCTGTTCCCTTGGCCAGCTGGTGGCCAGGCTGTGTGGTTTCCTTTGGAGTCCCCGGTGCTGCCTTTCACTTCTGGCTCTGTGTGTTTCCTGCACCCAGCCAGACTTCACAGCTTCTGGGAGTTCCTCTATGCAAGAGCTGATCCTGCCATCCCAGGAGCAAGAACCCTTTCCCCAAGGCTCTGAKCTGCTCTGAAATAGGGGAATTTGGGGGTGAGATAAGGCTGTGAGCACCCTGCCACAGGGGAGGAGAGGAATTCAGGAGAAGGCTGGAGCTTGGGCTGTGATGGAGAAGAAAAGACATAAGAAATAACATGAAATACTTAATGCCTTTAGGACCATCCCTTCAGATGGTGGGATGGGATGTTCCTAGAAGGACTAACAGCCCAGGGCTACCAGCAGTCAGTGAGGGGGCTCATGCAGATGCAGTCATTTGTGCCATGAGTTGTGCAAAAACCTCACCAACACAGGGCCTGTGAGCTCAACAGGTCTCTACCCCTGCTGCTGTCACCTGCTTCAAGAACTTGGCTTGCTTTTAAAATTTCTCTCTTTTTAGCAAGTTTAATCTCCGGTGTTACATTAGTTTTAGTCAGTTTGCCTCTGCTTGCATCAAATTTCTACCTGCTGCTATGYATTTCTTTTCTTGGCATTGCCAGTGCACTGATTACAGAGCTGGATTTAGTTTGCAAAGGCTCCAAGTGCTGTGGCACTGGGAGAGGGTTGTTTGTCATATAAAAAATACATTCCCCAAAATTCTGCTGTGTCCCCATGTCCTGTCAGTCAGAACCTGTCTGGGGGCTTGGCATCTGGCTGGACAGCATGTCAAACCTCACAGCAAATAAAGAGCATCTCCCACCATCATCCGCAGCTCAGCGGGTGTCTGGTGTTTCCACCAGCTGGAATTTTTAGGAACTGTTTGCAATTGAACTGTTGCCTCTAGGAATCTGTTTCTCATTCAYTGCTAAGACATACGAGATACGATAATTTCTTTAGCTGGAAATCTCCCTGAGAGGAAGAATTACTTTGGGCTATATGGCTCTGCCCACACGGAGTCTCTTTGGGTGTTAAGAGAGTTGTCAGCTCCTGGGCGTCACGCTCCTCAAGAGAGCCCATTTGGGCAGCGTGAAGGAGGTCAGGGGAACTCAGAGCTCGGTGGCAGACACAGGCCTGCAGAAAACAAATTGTTAAAAGRGAAGGATGTGTCCTTTGGGAAAGCATCCAAGCACAGTTAATTCAATCCCATCTGCGTGAGTGGAGGCATCCTTTGTTCCTGGCTCGCTCGTGCGGCGGCYGCGGCGACTGGTGCCCCTTCCACCCCTGTGGTGCCCCTTCCCCAAATGCCAGGAGTGCTTGGAGAAGGATGTTTCCTAGGGATTGCTGATTTCTTTGGTGGCAACCCAAAACATGGGTTTTTTGATGAATGTTTTCCCTTCCTTCCATGCACACCTTCATTTTGCAAGGGGGAAGGGGAGGCAGCCCCACGGGAGGTGGGATATCAAGACGCAGCGATGCAGTTAGTGGTATGTTAGACTTTGGCACCTCTGCCATCTGTTGTGGGCTGACAGATGGGATGAAATATGACAGCAGAAAGGCTCTTCTGTTTTAGCAAGACACAAGAAAGCTTGAAAAATCACACCTCCTCCCTCCTTTCCCCCCAAACCCACACAACAAYAGTGTCACTTGGCCACTTGTTCTGGCTAAGACAAGGAGAAGTTTATGCCTGTGCGTGCTCCTGAGAGTCTTCCGAGGGGAAAGTGAGCAGAGTGGATCAGAGCAGAGCTGCTCAGAGGTGCTGGAACCTGGAGGGACAGCACACCTTCTCCCTCCTTTTCACATGGATGGGAATTAGGAACCAGTGCCTTACCAGGCCAGGGGGGTGTCTCTGCTTGGCAAGCCTTGCTGTTTATTTGCTCACTCATGGTAATTAGTGGCTGCATGGCTCATGCAGCAGGGACATTTGGCCTTACCTGTGGCTGGTGAGAAAACTCCTCATCTGGTACCTGAGGATTAGCCAATTTCAGGTTCTCCCTGAGACAGAAACACTTCCTATTGCAAAYCCACCCCGGCTGTCTGTAGGAGTAACCAGGGCAAGACCCAGCCCTTAGGAGGGCCCATCTTCTTTACAGGCATGTGTATTTTGTAATTCATCCCAATCCATCAGCCTGGTGCTGTGAACAGACACATTTTCAAGRCAGCTCAGCCTGCTGGGTACCAGCCATGTGTTTGTGGGAATCTTGCCTCAAGGCCAGAGGTGCAAATGTCAGCCAAGGGGCTCTGCTCCATTAGGCATGTCAAGCATTTCTGAAAATCAGCTCAGTGGGTGATGACAGTAACACAACCTTCCACCAAATAACAAGCTCTTGGTATTTCTCCCCTCTGACACAAGCTTTCGKTTTTTCTGGTGATTTTTTTAATATTTTTTTTTCCTTTCCAATGGACACACCAGTATAATGCTTCTAACTAATTTGTCTTTTAGGATTTCATTGTGACAGTGGTCTTCTCATTCTTGTGGCTAGTGAGCTCATCCGCTTGGGCTAAAGGACTGTCAGATGTAAAGGTTGCCACTGACCCCGATGAGGTGCTGCTGCTGATGTCTGCCTGCAAACAGCAGTCCAACAAATGCTTGCCCGTTCGCAGCCCTGTTATGTCAAGCCTCAACACTTCGGTTGTAAGTGACTTTGATTGCTGCTGTTCRCCCTTACCTTGCGATGTATTTTCATCTTTTAGCCGTGTATTGACCTAAATTGACTGGTGCAAACCAGTTAGCTGAGATGATTTAATTGGAAGTGCAGCCTTGCTGCGGGGAAAGGCAGGCTGTGAGTCACAGCAGGAGCAGCAGCAGGATGAGTGTGCAGGGCTGGGATGGGGAGAAGGCAAAGTGTCTGTCCAAATGCGTTGGTTGGCCCCTCTGCTTTTAATTTGATCATTGTGAYGCTTTTGGGAAGGGGTCTGTGTGCTGCTTTAGGAAGGAAAGGTTTGTGCCTTACAGATTCCTTTAAAAATAAAAATAAAAACCCAATATCAAATTGTACTTTGTAATGTTAAAAAAAAAAAAACCCACAAAAAATCCCCTCCAGGCCAGCTGACCAATTAAGATACCTCTTTTTAATTAGTTTCTTTCAATTTTATCTTTCCTCAGTTTCTTTAAACTACATTATGTTATCAAACAAAAAAAAACCCTTATTTTGGCCTCAAACTCAACCATTTTTTGGAAACAAAAAGCAAAGCAGACACCTTGTGATCTACAGCTAAGGGAGGTAAATTTGGGGATTTGCTCCAAAGCTGAGAACATTTTCCAGCGGGTTTTGGGAGAATCATAGAATCATTTAGATTGGRAAAGATCTTAGAGTCCAATCACTAACCCAGCACTGCCATGTCCAGYGCTACACYGTGTCCCCAAGTGCCACATCTGCACTTACCCCCMWSGRACRGTGACCCCACCACTTCCCTGGGCAGCCTGTTCCACTGCTTGACAACTGTTTCAGTGAAAAGGTTTTTTTTTTCTAATGTTCAATCTGAGTCTCCTGTCACACAACTTGGGGCCATTTCCTCTCGTCCTTGGGAAGGAGGGGTTGGGAGCAGCTTTGCCTTCTCCCAGAACTGTGCATAACATCAGGYTGGGCTGTGAGACCGTGGCTGATGGTGACCAGCTCCTCTTCTTCCCACGCAGGTCTTTGGCTACTTGAACTTTATCCTGTGGGCAGGCAACATTTGGTTTGTGTTTAAGGAGACGGGCTGGCACTCCTCGGGCCAGCGGCACGCCGCCGACACCATGGAGAAGCAGCCCGGCGGCTACAACCAAGGTGGCTACAACCAAGACAGCTACGGGCCATCTGGGGGCTACAACCAGCCAGGCTCCTATGGCCAGGTGGGTGAATATGGCCAGTCCCAGAGCTACGGGCAGAGYGGGCCAACCTCCTTCGCTAATCAAATTTAGGGTTCACGCAAGCACAAGCTCTTGCATCCCTCACACGTAGAGAGTTTTAACAGGTCTCAAGTTTCAGTGGCGCCAGATTTTTAAGGGTTCTACATAAATTAATACTACAACACRGTGTTTAATGTCCATTGAAGGTCTAAGCCCACCTCCTTTGGCAGATGGGAGGTGGCCAGTGGGCTGGAGTTGGCCTTTTTTTTCCCTGACTAGCCAGACACAGGGGATGTGCTCCTCGCTGGTGACCTGGAGTCGCTGTTGTAGTACGTACTGTAGAGATAACTTTATGGTAGTTTTGTATGTGTTAAGATGGTAGAAGCATTTTGTAGCCTCAAGTCTGTAGTATTTAATATGCATAATATAATTGAATTTCCTTCTGCATTTTGGTGAAAAAACGGAAGTGTTTTACTATGATTTCTACAGATTATTCTGTATATCCATGCATGTAACATTGCACCTAAATTTTCAAAACTGCCTGTCTGTGACTCTTCAGAGCRTTTGTTTTGGTTATACCTTTTTGTTTCAGAAGATTTTATTATTATTTCAGTTAACTGAGTCATCCATCCGTAATTTAGTGCATGGATAAGCAGTTTCATACTACCAAATGTCTGGACTGTGTAAATGGAACTTCTCGACTTCTGCCACTACATTTTGTTAAATGTCTGTTTAAAAGAAGTATGCATCTTTTATATATTTTGCAGAGTTGAATATATGGCTTACCCAAGTTCTGAATGCTTTGTAACTAAACTGTTTTTTCCTTGAAATGGCATTCAGTAGTATATATGGTACCTGACCAATGTTTATTCCATTTAACTCCGCTAAGTATTCATTCTATAAATCACTATTTCTATGGATGTTTTGTGAATCTTTTAACGTGAGCTGTGGAGAATAAGGACCAAGTAACTGTGTTATATGTTTACAAAGGTATTTATTTAACTAAGATAACAGAGGTGCAGATATCAGTATACAAAACCATGTGAAAACACCCTGTCGCTGGATACAGCAACATGAAAACCGCACGTGTTGTTGTGACCTTACAAAGCATAAATATTCCTTTATGCCCTCTCACGAGAAGAAAACCTTTCTGTCCGTGCTGTTTCGAGATTGTTAGATATCCCTCTGTTAGGTCGCTGCTCTGAGCGCTAGCTTGGTGCTACTGGAGAATGTAACTGGATTGACCAAATAACTCGGGCTCGGAGGAGCTCCTCCCAAAAGAGCCAGAGCCAGACTTGTAGCCTGTTTGGATTCCTCCCTGGGAAATTCAGCCCTCCCTCACTACAGCATATGGGATGCATTGACACAAACRAAAGCCTGAAGCACAATGTACTAATCAAAACTGATCATCTGCATTTCTAGATCAAAGTGTATCAGTATATAATCTTATTGTATGAGCTGTAATGTTGAAAGCATCTTAGCTTAAAACAGCTTAGTCTCTTCTATGATTGTTGTAACCGATTTATGGCTACTCGGTGGATGAATCTATATTGTGATATCTATTTGACCCTAATAAAGTTATTGCATACAATGCATGTTTTCAGAGTATGTTAATATTGAAATGTCACTGCCAAACAACAAAGATAACTATTAAAGAAAAATAACAATTCCTGTGCCTGACCTTATTGGTCATATTCTTACTGTTTTCCGACACTTTTATGGGGATTGTTTTAATGTACGGTGGAGTACGACACTTCTGCAGACACCTGTCATTAAARGTCAGTATCACAAGTTTTTTAAAAAAATTAAAAATGTGCAGTTTAATACCTGCCTGCCTCTTTACCTCTCTTTCCACTGTCAGTAGGACTAGCCCAGTAYTGTGCAAACCATTGCAGTTCTGAGGATTGCTGGAAAGCCATGTTTGAGCTGTAGAGAAAACAAACTGGAATATCTAAATGTTCTCCTATTCCAAATGAGAGGAAAAACAATTTCTTCATCTATAGCTTCTCAGATGAATAAAGTATGGCAGCAGCAAAAATGAAAGTAAAAATGATGCATGTGTTTGTCTGTGTTATGTAAGAAAATGTATCTGAATGTTTCCTGTCTTCCTCTGGATTTGAGTCTTATCACATCCTTTTGCAGTTGTTGAGAAATTGAAAGTTTATTTGAGCTGGGAATAGTGACTGCGCAGCCAGGAGTTGAGCAGCTGATGAAAAAGACTGTGCTTGATGTTACCTGGATTTAAGAAAAACAGCGAAGTAAATTTGAGCATCCTTTGTGAAAGTGCTGCTGGCAGCCTCATTGCTTTCCTACTTCATCATTAGCATCTCTGCCAGTTAGTTAAATAACTAGGTCAGCCTGGAAAAAAAAAAAACATGTTCCTTGATCTTCTGTGTTGTCCCTCCTGTTTTCCCATGTGTTACTCTTTATAGCCCATTTCTCAGCTACCAAAGTTAGGAACATGTTTGCATTAGCAAGTGTAAAGCTATGGAGGAGAGGCAGGTAYGTCTGTGAGTGTGTGGGGAGGAGGGAGCACGGGACTTTCTCCCCAGGTGCCAGGGAAGGGGCACATTCACCTGCTGTTTGGGGTTCCCCATTGCCCTTGGCTGGGGAGGGGACGCACTTTGCAGGGCTGGAGCATCATTCCCTCTGTGGGAAGGCTCTGGAGAGGGCAGAGAGGGTCACTCTGGGTACCACTGGATCCTGCTTCACTTCCTGCCCAGCACACCAAGGMAACCAGGATGAGTTCAGATGCAAACCCAGCCCAGGGCTCTGCCCTGACTTGATGGGGTTTGTTTTTCTTGTGTGTGATATTTTTCCTGATGACCAAATCTCCTTCAGCGTGCCCATCAATCTGCCCATAAAAGAGCCTCAGTGATGGCAAAGACTTGCAGAAAGTTTGTGCTCCTGTTGCATGGATTCATGTTGTAATTGCCWGCTAATTATTTCCAATCTTTATAGGCTCTCAAATTGAATGAGCAATCCGGGCTGTAGCCCTGAATCAATCTTGGCTGAAGCTGTGATGTGCTGATGAAAGAGTGGCATCAACGTGCATTGCACCTCCCTGTAGTCTGCTCCTGACAATATCTCCAGAGTTTCACAGTTAATATGACAGACAGATTAAGAACTACTGAGTAAAAACTGCCACATTGTTTCATCCTTTTCTGAAAAAGTTCTTCTCCTATTATGCCGTATCATGTCACAATCTTTGTCCACTAGTTTTAAGATAGATTTGAGTCAAAATTCTTTATATTTGGGAATGGATGGTCTACTTAGCTTGTGCTTTCCCCAACTTAACTATTCTTTTTTAGGATTTCTTTTTATTCTCTGCTTCTGCTAAACCCAAGAGCTTTTCCTTTTGCAATTCTCTAACYCCAGCATTAATATTGCTATTAATATCTGGTGCTGATTATCCCATCATTTGTCAGTGCTGTCTATCCTTATGAAGATCTTAGCATTTTGATATGAAATTTTAATAGTTCAGTGGGGAGACATCCTGTTGGTTGYTTTTAGTTTCTGTTCTTACACTTTYATTGTTGTGTCCCSCCTTAATGAGATTTTAGGTCAGGGTCATCTCTAGGGGAGCCAGGGCTCTGTCACAAACACACATTTCACAACATCAGCCTTACTGAAATGCAAAAACCATTTCCTTAAAACACGAGGGGAAAACTCTGGGAAAACACCRAAAGWGAARCAGAAGCTGTGGCTTTCTACMGTGGCAATTATTKTAAGTGAACTCCCTGTAAAGATTTWGCAGTTTGAAGTGGCAGGTTGCGTATTTTGCRCAGACAAGATTGTTAACGTGTGAAACATGCTAAAAATTGACCGATAAAGGCACCTGGATATTTCAAACATAAATAGTGTGTATCAAAATAGCTACAGAGCAGATGGCCTGGCTCCCCACACACCTTGCTGACCAGAATACTCGAGCAACACGCACAGCCAAAATCTCACTGTCTTCAAAGCTGATCATCTGCAAAGGGAAGGGTTATCCTCATGCTACCCTTTATCTGTCAGGCAAAAACGCTCCTGCGTACACTAATTASTGTATCCTAGAGGGATAATGAACCCTAGGCTTGTTTGAACTCGTTACTACCCCAGCAAAGCAAATCACCTGTTCTAGAGCTCAGGCTCTCAAAAGTCGGTGAGATTAAAACAACTGYGAGCGGAAATCTGATCTACGGTGGAAAGATCCCAAAACACAGAGAGCTGCGTTTGCCAGCCCGCTCACAGCACTGCCTGCCACTGATAAACAGGCAACTGAGTCTTTCTCACTCTCATTTTTTACCTTGGACACTAAAACCAAACATTCCCATTCCACGGATTAACCGGGATGTAAGGCTTTTCAAGCCTCGTTGTATGGTTCAACAGATGTGAAAGGGAATTATCACTTCAACATGATATCARGACTCTCTYTTTTTTTTTKRKTTTTTTTTTTAGTTGATGGCAGATTACTAAGCCTGAATTCTTGTTTAATTTTAGTGTGTTAATTGATGGGATAATGAGCATTGATTATATGTGTTTTGGCTGCGTCATTGCAATTACAGGCTCTGTTTTATTCATGAGCCAGTCCTAAAGAATGCACTAGAGATCTAAGACAGCTTAAACCTCTCAGAAAAAGGCTCTGAATTGTTTGAGTAATGACACTCTTAGATGGAAAATTAAAGGTTCTCTTTTCCCATGCTTTTTAAGATAATTAAAATCCAGGAACRGTAAGGTGGTGAACATCCTTATTCATTAGCCTTCAGTAATTTAGCTTCTACTAAATGAGGAAAACATTTTAATTCTCTAGGCCATCTGTTGCAGTCTCCTTTGTRTGTCCTGTTACATAAAGTCTCATCCTGGATAGTTTTAACATCAGCTTTGTATCCTTTCACCGGGAATGATGAGCTGGATGAGGTAGTTGAAGTCACTCCCTATTAACAGACCACCCTGGGATTAAAGGTGAAGTTATCCTGTCTAGACACCTCCAGGGAAAGGATCTGCCGAGAGGAGCCCGTGCRTGGAGCTCGGCAGCGTGACAAGCTGTGTTTTCTAATAGCGATATCCATGCCAATAAATCACAAAGTTCATCGGAGCCCTTCCAGTTCCTCCAACGTGCGACTGCTCTGCCATATGGCTCCGTGCTGCTTTTGGAGGCAGGCACTCTCTGTTCGGGCAGGAGGAACCACAGCAGAGCAAGCTGCTTTGGAASTGGTTTGGAGGCAGAGCACTCTGTGCACTGTGACAGGGAAATAGAATAAATATTAGAGCAGGAGTGTGCTCACCTGGGATAAATGCTGGATCGGGAACTGGGAAATGCTTGGTTTCTGGTCCTGGCCRTAGGAATAGCTCACTTTTTAGCCTGGGGCAAGTTAAATTATCCCACACTRGAAAAGTTTCTCATTAAAATCATAATTTATATAGATCAATGGATGCAGTGTCTAACTTATTCCTGACGAGTTACATCCCCAGAGGCCGGAGTGGATCCCGACTCCATCATGAGTTTGCTTTGTTTCTGTCAAATTCCGCTATAAAATACAAGCCCCAGTGCTTGCCAGCCCAGCAGTGCCTTCCAGGAGCTGCTGCAGACGGGTGTCTTGAGCTGGCTCCACGATTCCCAGGTAGTGTTTACATTATTGATAGCCATGGCTGCGGGCAGGCTGCCTCCACGGGSCACAGCTTCACTCCACCCGCTTGCTGTTACTCCAGTTGCTTGGAGATCACAAACAGCCTGGCCTCGAGATGTGTGGCTGCAGAGCCAGTGTTCCCAGCACGAAGCAGTATTCCGTCAATCAGCCGGCTCCTGCTGCCACCAAAAAAAGCCCTCCGRCTGCTGCAGGCATGCCCAAGGGGTAAGTCATCGCTTTGTTCTGGCAGCTGGGTGATCTGCCATTTGTCTTGRAATTATCTGGATGTGTTTGTCTCTATCACATGCTCTGTAATTAGTTTCTAGGACTTCAGCGGAAGGTAAGCAGGTTTTAGGTTTTGATTGAAAGCAGGGAGGTGATKCGCACAAATGTGAGTCCTGCTGGAGATAAAAGCTGTGTGCCTGCTCCAAATGACAGCCCTGTCAAGGAGGGGATGGCAAACCCCTCTGCACTTTTCTGGGAATGGGCTTAAAACTGGGAAACTTCYTTGAGCACTTTCATGTTCTGAAGAAATTAGATGAAGTGTGTTGCAATGWCCCTCACTTAAAATTAATTAATAAGCAGCTTCAGTAACAACTCCAGGCTTAGGTGAGGGATTAGGAGCTGTGTGATGTTCTTGTGCTGCTTGTAGAGGCTGTTTCCCACTGGGAAGGAAAGGCAGTCTCCCTTGGGAAGCCCTGAGTCCCTGGGGGATTAAATGAAACAGAAATGAGCAAGCTCATTCATGGAGAAATTAAATATCCACACACAACTCACCAAGTGATAATTGTGCCTCTCTTCTTTCTCACCACCAGCATACCCATAGCCAAGCAGCTGGCATCAATAAAAGGTAAGGGGACCCTTCATTGCCCCTTTGGGGTTCAGGTCTTCCACAGCCCACGTGCAGAAGGTTCTGGTGATGTCCCGGGGCTGCAGAAGCCGTGCAGATCCTCAGCTGATGCAAGACAAGAGGGTCTCATGCGTCCCTGTGCTCCTGTGTTGTCCCTTCTCCTTTTCTGCTTGCCTTTTCATTAAAAACYACAACATAAGTCATCTGTTTAACCTCTTTGAGGGTTGTCAGCATGCAGACTTTAGGAGCCATGTAGGAGTGGGGGGAATGAATCAAGCCAAAATCCCAAGTTTGCCACAGTGCTGAGGTGCAGCACTGATGCTCAGRCATGGACGTTCCTGTGCAGCCATTYCCAAATGGGCCATGTTTCCCTGACACAGGACTCTGGAGTCCAAATGCATCCAGGAGATGGCCACCATGGCCTGTCCCCGTGGTGTGGCAGGYCCTTGCTGGATGCCCAGGGCTGGGACAGACCAGGTGGGTCTCAAGCCCCATGCTGTGTCACAGCTCCAAAGAAAAGCTTCCTTYGGGGTGTGATTCCACGGGACATGAGGCATTTTGCTGGCCCACTCCAAATAAAATCTGGGCCAGGTCCTCTGTGGGTATAAACAGTTTCAGTCTCATTAACTTTAATGAAACTACACAGATTTCCACCCACCTAGGATGGTTCTGACAGATTCCTTTCAATTATATCTCAAAAGCCGCTTTTTTTTTTTGGATAAACTTTTCCTCCCTCCAGCTCTAGGAAAAGGCTCAGACCTTGAAAAGGCTTTTGCTACAGCAGCTTTGGTGTATAACAACTGTGCTGACCCCGAGGGCAARCTGAGCAAATCTGAAACCAAGAGTTTACTGCAGTCCCAGTTTTGCCATTTCATACAGGTGAGGGGGTTTGCTGAGTGGGTGGCACTGGGACAGCCCTGGCTGGGCACTTTGGGGGCAGGAATGGYACCTCAGGCTCTGTCCTGCAGCTGGGCAAACATCAGTCCATGGGGTAATCCCAAGGGAGATTGCAGGGATTTGGTACAAATATATTCAGTGGATTTGTTGCTTTTTGTTGAGCTCAACACAGGGCGGAAGGAGGGGGACAGCAATAAACCACAGCTGATGCCTGCTGGAATTTGTTTAGAGAAAGTAGGGCAATTGCAAAAAAAAAATAAATAAATAAAACAAACAAACAAATAAAAACCCTTGGAGGATGAWGACAAGAGGCTTTATTTATGGAAAGAAGACACTCATGGCATTTAATGAGGTGTTTGGTGATTTGCCAGAGCACTGACCCCACACTGAGAGCCAACCTTGTGCCACGGTCATTGCAGTCAGTGGTGGGGCTGCTGGGAGAGAGGGACAGAATGCCCTCACCCATCCAGCTGGGGGTGGTAAAAAATAGCCATAGCAGCATTTGTGGCTGTAAACTTCCTGCTGGGCTTTTTTTTCCCCTCCCTAAATTAAAAAAAAAAAACCCTGAAACTGAAAGCAAAACAAAAAAACAAAAACAAAAACCCCTGTTTTATCAAGTGGTAGGAAAAGCTATACAGGACTAGTAAAAGAGCTCARCTAAGTAAATGAGAGAGGTAATACCTTTGTTTCCAAAACTAACAAAATCACATGACTTTAGGAAGGGGAAATTGGCACCAAATTAGAAACTAGGCACCTTATTGAAAAATAATTGAAAATATCACTAGCCAATTAAACTTGGGATCTTGAGATGGTCTGGTGATTATTAAGCTTAAAAACTATCCTGGAACTCTAGCAAGGTTTTTTTATAAGGAAACATGAATAATCGATGTGTTACATAATTGTAATAATACATCCCAACAGGAATGCCCAACAGGACCAAGAAAAGCAGTACTAAAGTTCTGCCTGTAAAATCAACAGTTTCTGACACCTTCACCATGTATATTTGTATATACATGAGTATTAAATTTAGGAGGGTTGGCTGGCTATTTCCTTCCCTCAGTTTTATCAAGACACAAGATTCAATTTTTTCCCAGCAGTTACCAGGCATATCATCATCATTGTCAGATTTTCAGTCATGATTAGGTGTCTTTTAAAAGATCTATTCTGGATTCTGGTGGAAGGTTTGAGGACTGTTCTCCTTTCTGATTGCAATAATACTTCTGTTTTTTCTTTGACTACCTTTAGAAAAACTAATATGAATGTGGACATAAAAATCCAAATGGGAAGATAGAAAAATATATTTATAGTTACATAGATGTCTTTTTTTTTCTTAAATGATGCAATAAAAAAGGAACTTCATGCTTAATTTTTTTTCATTTAAAATCCTCCATAGGGTCAAGAAAACAAACCAAAATACCAGGAGATMATTTCTTCCTTGGATGAGGAGTCAGAGAACAAAATTGATTTTGAAGATTTCATGATCTTGTTAGTCAGTCTCACTCTGATGTCTGACCTGCTGCAGGAGATCAAAAATGTGAAAACCACAAAATGATCTGTGATTTTAAAGAAGAAATGGCTCGGCACTGCATGAGGAAAGCATGAGTGAGAGATACCACGGCGTGCCTGGGTACCTTGTGCTGGTTCCATTAAAATGGAATAAAGTCGTGTCCAAACCTGGCTGAACTTACTCCTCTCTCAAAACACTTGATCAAGGTGGTGCTCGGGGATTTGTGTCTGTTGTGTTCATGCTTTGGGAGAGTGACTGGCTCCTGCTGGGTTCAAGACCAGATAACAGCTGATGACATTCCCAGCCCAGTTTAATGCAGGGGTATGGCACCCATGCTCTCCCAGACCTCTCCATCCTCTCCCTACAGTGATGTGGGAGATGATGGAGACAGAGCTGCTGAGATGTGCAGCTCCATCCCTTTGGGCAGAGCTCCCTGTGCTCTCCCAGTTACCCCAGGGGGCTTCAGCCTGCTCAGTGCTTTACCAGTGATAGATTTCACAGTGGGCAGTGACCACAAAACCCATTGCTGTCTTTGGTAAACATTGATTTTAGCCTGTTTCCACCCCACCATCAACCCTGCTGAAGGGAGCTTTCTTTTTTTTACTTTTATTTCTTCCTCCAACTGCTTCTTCATTTAGAGATCACAGTAGAAGGAATTTCAAGTCCATCATTTGCAGGGCACTTTGACAGTGCTGTGCTTGAAYGACTCAAACATTTCAGCTGAGTCTGCTGTTCCATCAAACTGAAAAGCAGGAATCAGATAAGAGGTGGTCCAGACCAGGGATGGTGGGGAAAAAGAGTGGCCAATAAATTTTATTGGAACTGGGTGATATTGGTTATGTCAGAGCCTCCATATTAAATGCTCATCATCCTAATATTTGGTTTGATTCCTACCTACAAGGTCCTGGCTCAGAGCCAACATTTTTCCCCACTGTGACATCCCTTCAGGACACAAAAACTCATCTCATGCCCCAGGAGCAGAAYGGTCTCTGTGAGGATTTAATAAGCCTCTACCCAGATGAAAAAGCCAGCAAAACACTGGAGCACTTTCAATTTTTCCTTCTTCCTTKGCTGGAAAGGAAAAGACAAGGCTGATTTAGCTTTGGTGCACGAATTTTTAACAGGAAGGGATCAAATCCTTTGGTGTTAAAAGAGGGAAATTAATGCCAGCTGAGTAACGAGATTTAACTCCTTGACATAAAAAGGCTCTTAGTGTTTCCAGGAGCTAAGAGGATGTTTTGTAATGGATTTTGATGTGAAGAAAAGACCTGTTGCAGTAGGAGACCAGCAGCTAATTGTCTGGAGAAGGAAGCTGTGTGCCTGTGCAGTGTGGGATGGAGCTGAAAGAAGAAATGCAAATGGATATGGTGGGGTTTGGAGTGAAGATCAGCAGGTCAGGTGTGGGGTTTGGAGTGAAGATCAGCAGGTCAGGTGTGGGGTTTGGAGCTCAGCCAGGACATGGCCTGGTCTGGAGGCTAAACATTCACAACTGGTCCTGCTACAAATAAAACCTTGTGTTAGCAAGGCCCTTTGCTGGGGTGGTGGGATGCAAGAACGGGCAGCATCCAGCCTGTGGCAAGGAGTGACAAAGCCAGCACACAGCATTTCTGTCTGTCTGACTGCCCCTGGTGTGTCCCTCCAGGGCATCCCCCCACTGAGGCACTGGTGACCCAGGGCTGTGATTGCTGCCCATCAAACCTCCCAGAGCTGGCATCATCTGTGCAGGAGTCTCAGTTTATCACTTACACTGTGCCCCTGGTGTTACTCAGTCTCTTTCCCCATTCCCTTGTTTTTTGACCAGGTAGATTTGTGRAAGCTTAAAATAGCAGCTTATGCTCCTTTTCTGGGGTAGAAAGATGGGTTGAATGTGAGCCTCTAGGCAGCTTTCCCACTACTAAAGCAAAGAAAACACAGCACACCTCTGAAAAGATTGTTTAGGAGACACTGGTGATGCTGGAAGCATAAATTTCCTAATATCCCTCTGTTATCAAAGATAAAAAAAGACTGAAAGGAAAAATATTGTGAAGCCAATTAAGGAAAAGTTCTTTGAAACTGCTAAGGCTCTAACAGAGTTTTTGTTATTGCTGAAATGTTTCTAAATCATGCACGACTTGAATYAATGACTTAAGAGCCTTTTATCAGATCAATTCACTCTTGTCATCTCATCATGTGCAAACTCTTTTTATCCCAATGCAGTGTGTTGAGAGCAACATCCTGAGACCCTGGCTTGCATCAAAAGCCCCTTGTGCTAAGCACAGTGAAAATTCAAAATAAGAAGCGATTCCTGAACAACTCAAGACCAAAGATATTCAAATGGTAGGGAAGGAATCTGAGGCACAGAAAAATYGAGTGCCTTGCTGAGCACATGTAGCAGAGCTGGAGCTACACAGAAGCCAAGAGGCACTGTGATGACTTCTGAGCAAAGTGAATAGGATGTGCAAGGCTCGAGCTGCATCCATCCTTGAAAGTCCCACCTGATGCTCAAAAGCAGAAGGACGTTCTTGGAAAAGCCCCAGCATCTTCTTTTAGTTCAGAGTAGGCAGAAGTTTGCAGCTTGACTGTGGAAGATGCTCTTTTATTAACTCAGACTATTTGTGGCTGCCCTGAGCACTCTCAGCTGTTGGCTTTGAAGCTGATCTGGTGCAGRCAGCGTGTCTGGCTGCATCCTCTGGGATCTGGCTGTAAGCTGGCTTTAAAGGCTACTGTTGTGCTTTATTTTGTTCCTCGCTTACTCCTGTTGGAAGCAAAGGGAGTTCATCATTGATTTCTCGTAGCAGAGCCCAGCGAGTCCTGAGGAGTTGAGCAGCAGCTGAATTGATAAAATCCACAGCTTCCTCTGCCTCAGCACGTGGAGAATCASATYAGTATCTGATGCCCTCGAAGTGGAMGTGGTGTGTGAAGAGCAGCCAGTCAAGGCCTGACCTCTGTGTTCTCAGGGTTGTGCCATGTGAGTGTTCAGGTGTGAACCTTGGGAGCTTCTGTAACTTTGGATCTAAGCTTAAAGTTCTGTTCTGAAAAGTCTGAATCATCTCTGCAGTTATATGAGCTTTCAGATGACTGCCAGAGGAGAAAGCGGGGTCAGGGAGAGTTCCAGCCTCAGATCTTCAGCTTCCATTTCCAAAGATCAGCTCAGGAAGGCAGGCTCTTTCTCATACTTTAATTAGCACACCTACAGCTTTCTCCCCATGACCTCTTTGYAACTGGCCTTAACTCTTTGGCCTGCTGGACTTGGAAAGTTTTTAAAATCTGGCTTTAGYCTAATCTCTGAGGGGCTCTCGCAGATTGCAAGAGAACTCTGGCATCTCAGTGCACTGACTTTGAGGAGGGGAGTCAGGGCAGGGTTTTGCAYGTTGAACTTTCTTCTGGGAGCCCAGGGCCACACACACTGTATGTACAATTATTCCTAAGTCTTTCAGGGGAGAGAAACATATTTTCAACTGTCTTGCAGTTACTGTACCTTCAGCAMGACCTCATGTCTGGGGCACTGGAGTCAGGGTGGTGAGGGAACCAGGCAGTCTGAGAATGTTTTCTTTCATTCCAAGCTCAGGGAAGATAGATGTAGAAAAGGGGTTTTTTTTGTGGCTTTTTGAATTGACAGCTTTTAATCCTGCATTGACTTCTACTGCAGTCAGTGGTTTACAAGGTTTCCAGTGAAATTGTGTCTCCTCACTTTGCTCACCTGCTCTTCCCTCACCCCTCTACACATGTTTGTAGCCCTAGAACTGAGTCCTTATCCAGCAGAGGTCATCAGCAAATGATGTTCAGCAGCCTGTGGGCCAAAATGCAAATTTGGGTTTATAACAAATGAGTGTGTATGGTTCGTCAAAGATCCACAGARTCTCAAACAGGACCTGGAGAGTGCTGAGGGCCTCTGGGCAGCGAGGGACCCCAAGGTGTCTCTCACTCGATGGCAGCAGCCCCCTGCAGGGATGGGGACACCTTCACATTTCTCACACGCACAGCACAAACCCTGGAACCAAGGCACCAATTTCCATTTGTGATTGCCTCTTCGTTTTTCTTCCYTTGCCATGATTCCACTTTCTTGGCTCTGTCTTGATGTGTAGAGAAACACAAAACACAGCACGTGCCCCTGGGAAGCCGCTCCTGGAATCAATGTGAGGGCAGGACCCCTTGGGTGGAGGGAAGCAGTTCCTCAAGTGGGTTTGTTTCCAACCCTCCAGTAAAACCAGCAGCCCAAACAGCTGCAGCAGYTCATCAGAGGGCAAAATCCTGCCTCTGATTATCCTGAGATGTCAATAAATGACCTACAGAATGCCAGGAGCTATTCCACTCCTGCAGCCTCTTGCACATAGAAGCTGTTTGGCCTCTGGGTGCTCAAGCATCACTGGAGCAAAGCAGAGCAAGCATCGTGTTAGATGGTCTTTGGAGARTTTGGTCTTGATATATGATATTATTGGGAGCATTGTCAAGTGTTAGTCAATGTCACAAACTGAAAAAGGAGCTCTCTGGAAAGGCAGATTTGCCTGGATAAACTGATGGAGGCCAGGTCTCTGCCTGAGTTTGGAAAATGAAGCTGACTATTACTGGGAACAGTCCAAGTGTTCTTACAGTGGGGACAAGCAGAAAAACCTACAGCCCAACCCTGAGGCCATCCCTCTTCCTCCAGTAGTGGCCCAGAGACCCTTCCCACTATTTCTTTGATCTGTTTTCCCAGGAGTATGAGATTTGTTTGCTTTGACATCTTTACTTTGACACCTGGGACTATTGGAGGAAGCCTGTGTGTGAATGCTGACCCATTTCCTGCATTTGCCGGTGAATTTTCCTTGGTCCAGTTCTGTCTCCATTGCCACATAATGCTCTTTTTGAGGTTTGTTTGAAGAAAACCTGCACTAGCAGAGACATCCAGGTCAAGCATTATATGACAGCTTGTTTTTCTGAAGCTGGCAGGGGCAAAARTCCCACTGGGGGAAGAATGTCCACAGGTAAATACCCTTTTTTCCTTGGACACTGTAGCTGCTGTCATGGCTTCCATGGTTTATACACCACTACGTGGATTATATAGAGTTTTGCCTAATTAATTAATGAAAACAAATTRCAAAATTACCTTCTTATTAAACTGATCTCACTGCGGAAATAAGGCTGATTACTTCCCTGACAAATTTTAATTAGGCAGCTACAACAAACTGTAATAAAGAGCACAAATTAAAAACAGATCGTACTAGATGTGGCTTTGTCAAATGCTGTGTTAATACCAGGCAATGTACACAGTGATTCAATTATACGGAAAAAGCTCATTTTTTCTCCTCTGGTAAAAATCTATCTTCTTTCTAGGGGAAGAAGCATTTATATAAAAACATCACATTAATAACCAGCACATCAGTAAGTGTTTATTGGTAGTTGCTTTCCAACAGCAGCTCTTACATTCTGCAAGACTCAGCCATTACAGTGCTCTTTATCACTCCTCTAAATTTATACTTGTAGTACACATGACCCAAGGTCACTGCAAAACCTCTGAGGACAAGAAAGGCTTTATTACCTGCACGWATGCTCCTCAATTTGTCTTTCCTCTTTTAGCATTTTAGGGCTTGGATCCAGCTCAGCTGAARACAGAACACAATTTGATAAGGATTTGCATAAGAATTGTAAGCAGAGGCCCACACAAATTAAGCATTAATTAATGAGCACCTAAAGCCTTCTGCTGAATGCAGCCTGAGGCCAAGYAATGCTGGGAGTGCTCAAGTGTACGTGAGGGGAAGAGTGGGTAAGCACAGCAAATTAAAGAGAAACGCTTAATTCCTCTCCAATATTTATTCCAGCCCTTGAGACTGCAGAATTGCAGACATCTTATCCCTGTTTGAGGATGTCAAAAGTCAAAAGGAAAGCTCTTCCACATGGAACTGAATTCACCCAGAAGCTCCCAGGCTGTGCTGTGTCAGGGTGCTGGACCCTGGTGGAGCAGCAATGATGCTCTGAGCTGGTCCATGAGGAGGGAGAAGCTGCCCCACAGAGCCTGGGCAGTGTGTGGGTGCAAAGTGGGGCTGGGGGTGCTGGGGTGGGTGTTTGGGGTCTGCTGATGCCCCAGCACAGGCAGGGAGATGCAGCAGAGAGGCAGGATTGTGCTGCCTGATGCAGGGGCTGGGGGGATTCATCTCCTCAGCAGGAGTGGAGAGACACTGGAGTAACAGGGCAGTGGGCTTTGGACTTGAAAGCAAGCCAGGAGAGTCTGGAGATCTTTGAAATCTCAAGTGACCATTTTCCTTATGATAAGGGATGCCTAAGGAAAGTGTTTTTTATCTTTCATGGGTGGCAACCATGCTCTGGACGCACMTGCTGCCCCCTCACCCCCAACTGGTACAGCCAAAGCCTTCACAGGAGAACATTTTGGCTGTTTTTCTCCTTTTTACAAGCCCAGAAAAATGTTCAGCAGCTCTTCCTCAGGCATTTATCTGGGAGTTCTCGGCTGCTGCATATTTCAAATCAGCTTGGAAATTCAGATAAAAGGAAAACACCCTTTTTCTGCAGAGCTCTTGGGAGAGAGGTCAGGGTGCTGGGCCTCCCAGGCTGAGCAGATGGAGAGCAATTTTGTGCTGCCTTACAGGTATGTGAAATGTCTCCTTGCACCAGAGATCTGTTAATATACCAGAAAATAAATGTTGGTATTAATCTGAGATGGGGGTTGTTGGTGTCCATGACCTGGTTCAATTGTCTATCTGTCTTGAGCACAAAATTCGCATCCTGGTAGCCTTAGAAAGGTCCAGGCACATCTTATTTCTTTTTTTTTTTTTTTTTTTTTTTTTTTTTTTTTTTTTTTTTTTTTTTTTTTTTTTTTTTTTTGGTAAGCACCTAGAGCTTGAGCTGGAAGCCACTTGATCTGTCTGTGTGCTCTGCTGCAACCTGGGAGCATTTTGCTGTTGACAATTATTTCATAACAAGATTCCTGGGCAKATGTGTGCATCCTAATGAGTACCAGGGGCTACCAGGGGCTGAGAGGTGCTTTAAAATCAATTGAAGCACGAAGTCAGTTTGTTCAAGCAATGGAGGAGAGCCTGAACTTCAGCTAATGAGCGAATGGATTGAAACAGTTGTGAACCCATGGCAGCATCTCAAATCTGTGACAGCTCAAATTTCGCTCAAGGAGAGATGGGCTGGTGCTGCCCCGGGGGAGAATGGAAGGGTTTGGCCTCTGGGGTCACAGGGAAGCCCAGGCAGTTGGTTTGGCTCTTGGTTTGCTCTGGAGGAATGTATTTAACGTGCTGTTAAGGTGCTTCTGTTGGCATACCCCCATGGAGCCCCACAGGCTGCTGTTCTGCTTCCCTCCACATCTGCCCTGGAGCCTGGTACCCAGGGAAAGGTGCTAGAAAAAGGRGTGGGGTATTTGCTTATGTAGACCAGTGTATGTACATAAAACATGTTAATTTAAGAATAGATATAATGTATTTTGACTTATCTATACAAGCTGTAATATCGTATACATGTAAAATCTGTAACTACTAATACACACACATATAAAATATCCACACATAAAATATCTCTATGTGGATATACAMAGAAAATCTCTTTCAGGTTTCATTATTCTGCCTTATGTCACCTAAAAACTCCATTTTGATTCTAAATGACTTTCTAGGCCACTTACAACTACAGTGAGCAGTACAAATCACTGGACACTTTGCTTTTCCTTTGAAAAACTGGAGCCTATTCCTAGCCTTGTGGGTTTTGGTTTTTTTATCCCTCTATTTATTAATGCATTAAAGGATCCTCGTTCTCATCCTGTGACATGCTAGCAGCTTTAAGTGCCTTGGAGAGGGGCTTTGTTAAAAGCCCTTTGGCATTAAAATGCTGCTAAATGGAGCAGGCAATCATTCTGCTGGTCACTGCTGCTCTTCCCTGCTGCTGTGACAGTGCTTTCCTCTGCCAGGAGCCAGCCTGGTCCCTCCCTGCTGCTGCTGCTGCTCCTGACAAAGCTTTTCCCAGCCTGCAGGTACAGTCTCCTAACCTTCAGCAGGCTCTCTCTTAAACCCAGTCTCACATTTGGCATTTCTCTCGTCTCTGGTATTGACACTAACGAGAGCAGGGTTGTCACTCCACCACAGGCAGCTGTGACTGGCATCTGTGGTGGAAAATCCTTGAAAAATACTCTTTTTTGTTGTTGTTTTTTAATATCTGTGAACTGAATATTACTTTACTGGCCGTGAGAGTGTAAAGAGTACAAAGCCAGTCTTTTTCATAGCTTAATATCTCTATTCTCTCCTTCCCTGCTAGTTAGAACCCAAAGGGTGCCAAATATTTCATGAGGGTTTGGGACTTTCCTGGCACACACGACTTTTTTTTCTTTTAATACCCTTTCTCTTTTTTTYCCCCTCCTCAGAAGCTCCTCCACTGTAACACAGCCCATTAGTTTAGAGGGAGGGGGGCCACGCTGAGAGCAGAGCCTTGCTGCTTTGCCATTTTGCCTGTGACACACTGCTGCGCTGTAACTGCGTCTCGCTGAAGGTAATTACCATGGAAAASTCATCAGCTCCTTCTCCAGAGACCCCCCTCTCACAGGTGCATGTGGTGGGAGCCAAATGCTCACGTGGTGGSAGCTCTGAGATGATGCTCCAGAATCAGGGATTTCAATTATTCATTAGGTAATGGTTCCCTGGGGATGTGAGGAAAGCTGGGGCTGCAAGGAGCCTGTCTGGAAGWGCAAGTGCAAAGATGAAAAGGGTTTATCTTTACAAGAACAAGTGTCCTGTGTGAACCTGGTGTCAAGGAAGGGCACAGCCCCAGTTGTGATCGTTGGTCATGGGGAG
>NW_026623477.1:652850-676139 GCF_030028575.1 Malurus melanocephalus
TTGGATTCAATGACAGTAGAGGTCTCTTCCAACATCAGCTATTCTGTGATTCCCCCACTCAGACTTTGTCCCAGAAACTCTGSAGTGACTGCAGCACCACAGGGTAGGGATGCTGCTGGTTTAAGTATCCAAAACAAAATTGTGGGGAATATTTAACAAGCTTGTTTTGGGTTGGTTTTTTTTTTTCCCCAACAAGTTTTTTTTACTTTACTGCAGGGCTCTTAATTTGATGAATTAATGTGAGATGTGCTAATGTACCAGCAAAGACAGCAGGCAAAGATCTGTCTGCTGATCCCAGACACGACAGATTTCAACCGTGCTGCTGAGCTTGGTGTGTGCTGGTGCCACTAAAAGCTGCCATAAAGATAACAGCAGTATTTGTCCAGCCTCACAGGAAGGTGTTTGTGGCTTTTCWTTTCTCCTCTCCCTCTGGGATAAGATTGTGAAGAATTATCTGTGACAAGTGGGTGCAGGCTGGTGGGACTCGGCTCTCAAGTGTGCAGGACAGAGGTGCCCATGGTGACACTCAAACCTCCTTTCCAGAGGGTCCCTTTTAAAGCTGGCCAGGTTGGACAGGGCTTGGAGCAACCTGATCCAGTGGAAAGTGTCCCTGCTTTGGCTGGGGGGCTGGGACTAGATGATCTTTAATATCCTTTCCAACCCAAACCATTCTTTAATACAAACAGGGGCCTGTTGTTGGGTTCTTACARTGCTTCTAGAAGCAGCTCCCCCATGGTCACTGTTCACGGTGCCATGTCGGTGCTTTCACAGCACAAAATAAAAATCACAGTTTTCATATGGAGAAACACCTTTACAGCTTTCTGCCTGGCTAAACTTGTCCACAGCAGGTTCTCAGATGATGCACATTGAAATGGAGCCACCTCRAGAGCCTGTGTCTCTAGAGACCTCCAAGCAGAGAGGACAAGATTGCTCTGCTGCTCTTTTGAAAGATAAATGACCTGACTGAGTGACAGTCTGCTCACACRAGGAGCGTTTAGTCATTTGGCATGAAGCACAATATCTCAACCATTAAGGTGTGTGGGCTCTGCAGTGCATAAATAAGTTACAAATTAGGGATTCTGAGTGGCTGCTCGCCCCTTGCATGCAGTGCTCCAAGTGATTACTGTTCTCTTTGTCTAATCAAAGTTCCTGAGCTCAGAGCAGGTTTCTAATTTAAACACTTGAGTATAACATATTTTGCTAAATTAAATAACCTTTACCCAGGCAAATCATTGCTGAAATCTGTGTCTCATGCACAACAGATTCTACCCCCACCTTATATATGACTTTCTTCCTTGACTCTGTAACACATTTTCCTCTGAAGGGTAAATGATTCTTGTTATAAATATGAATAACCTTGGCTTTACAATATTGTGTCTTCAAAAAACTAATTTAAAATGTCTTCTAGAAAATGCCGAAAGTAACTTGTAATATAAAGCAAATATTGTAGCAGTGCTCCAAAAAGGAGCCTTTTCTGAGTAAATGCACCTTTGTGTAAACAACAGGGAGAAAAAGCAGTAGGTGGTCATCAACACAGAGATTTCTCCTGGAGCCTTAACAGCATGTGCATCCTTCCTGCACTGCCTGGGATCTCAGCTCTTGGCAGCCCTGCCTGCAGGGTTGAATGCAGACTTTAAGCCTGTCTGTTGAAAAAAAACCACCACAGTTGGCTGTGATCCAAACTGGAGAAGGCTTTGACTCCCTATGTAGTCATGGAAAGATAATTTAGGTGTCCAGGGCTGAGTGAGCCTATAAATGTTAACTCCTGTGCTTGACCCGATGAAAGGGAGAGTGTGCTGTGCTTGATAAATGCTGACACSCAGCAAAAGGTACATGCCAGGGCTGAGGGATGCAAACAGAGCATCCTTGTGAGCAGAGGCAGAGAATAGGACAATGTCTGTGCAGGGGGAGAGGAYTGCCCTTGCCAAGAGGATTTCACTTAGAGCCTGACATGAGTGTGTTCTTGGGCTGTAACTCACAAACAGCGGCTTTGTAGGGTTTCTGTTTCCCTGTGCCAGAGGCAGAGACATCTCAATTGGCTGTAGAGCAGCTGCTGAGCTGCTGCACTGGGCAGATGAGCACATTATGGCACAGCTGATGCAATTTGGCTCAAAGTGCTGAGCTCGGAGCTGTGGGCACTCAAGAGATGCCTGAGATGTAGCASAGCATCCATGGGAATGGGAATAATGCAGCCAGCAGACAGATTTTGAGTGTAGGGGTTATGGGTTACCTGGCAAATCCCACAAGGGTAGTGAGGCAGACCTTCATATGCATGAAAATATTCAAGTTAATTCAATTTAAAAGATCTGCGAAACTGTGGTTCTAAAATTATTCTTGGGAGAGGATTATGGTGGTTAATACCCTCTGAGACTCTCTGTGGAAGGGGCCAGCCCTGTGCTTTGCTCRTGGAGGGTCTCTCATTGCTTTTTCTGAATCAGTTCTGGCTTTTATGGAGGTCAGCTGCTTATCATCTTGGGAAGAGTTACATCTTYTGCTCTTTTGTGGTTTTGGCTAAGWTTTCCTATGARGAGTGGTGCTATCTTGTCTTTTGGCAGGCATGGGGATGGTGATAGGGCAAAACTCTCTGTCCCTGCCCAACCCTGGAGAACCAGCAGGCTCAGGTACAGAGGAGCTGGGCTTTCCTCTGGATGTGAGGAATTTCAAGTACCTATTTCAAGTACAGTTTATTGCAATCCAAGATCAGGTCTGTTTTTATCCGTGGTCTGATAATCTTTCTGCCTGCTCTGCAACTCTCTGTGCACAAAGCTGGGGGAACACCCCCAGTCTGTGCCTGAATTGGCCCCGGCCAGGGAGCAGGATCATCACAGCAGCACCACTGAGGGAGCAGTGCCACCCATCCATTCATCCATCCATCCATCCATCCATCCATCCATCCATCCATCCATCCATCCATCCATCCATCCATCCATCCATCCATCCATCCATCAGCAAGGTGCTGCCAGCAATCAGTGTGGAGCTGACACACTCAAGTGATGAGCTGCAAATTAGATCTCTTTCTCAATAAGCAGTTAATTTACAAAGCGTTTTCAGAGTTGTTGGGTTTTTGGTTTTTTTTTTTGTTTTTTTTTTTTTTTTTAAATCCAAGTGATCAACTCATCACTTCTGGATGTGTATCCTTCAGAGGAGGGACTGCTCACAGATTGTTGATTGGAATTGTTCCTGCCTTCTGGTTTTGATCTAAACCATGCGCTGATGAATGAGAGAAATATTTTTAAGGACAAGAGGATGGTGGATGCCATATTTCTGGTGTAAACTGAGTAAGGAGGCATGTGCTAAAACTCACGGAAATTTTGTGAGCATCTCTCAGAAATGCCAATCTCTCCTTGGCATGCAAATAATTCCTAATAATGAATAAAGCTGTTGATGTACCAAAACAAATGTGAGGGAATASTTTGCCAAAGGAGCAGATGCTGTGTTACATCCCATTGTATGATTAAAACTCCCAGAAATTACTCATCCCCAAACATTTTGCTTTTCTATTAAGTGAGAATTCCCAGAGTTGTCTCTTTCTAGCTCCTCATAGGAAGCAGGGAGCACTAGAAATAAGACAATGATTTCTGTCTGTGAAATAAAGAACTTCTGAAGTATTTTTTTAGTTGGTTAGTTGGTTTTTAGTAGGAGAAACCAATTCTTTTTTCTTGAGCTTCCTTTAATCATSAAATGCTTTACTTTTGAAACCTAGATTTTTTTTTTTTCTTTTAGGTTTTCCTTCAGTTTTCCCAGTCAGGCCACCAACACTATTGTAGGAGACACCTGCATTCAAGTGCAAAAATTACCCTGAGAGAGACCCCACCGAGCCTTTCCTCTTCTTGTTGGTGGGATCAGAAGGTGAAACTCTTGCAGATGTGTTGAGCAGGAGCAAATGAWCCTTTTCAGCCTKCTGGCCATGCCAAACCRTCCCTGTGAGCCCAGGTTTAACCTKCTCTTTCCCAGGGRAGGCCAKCACCATCACTGCTGCTKTGAACCYCTYGAGCACAGTGGAACCTGCTGTGTTTGTAGTCACACGGGGCAAGGGGCTGCTGTTCCAGCTTGGCAATAATTTATTTTTACTTTGCCATGGAATAGAACAAAAGAAATAAAAAAGCTCCCACAGCAGATGATCATGTGTGCAAAGTAGCATCAACTGGAAATAACTACTCCTTGTTCAGCCTGGAGAAAAGGAGGCTCAGGGGAAACATTGCTTTCCAAAACTCCCCAAAGGAGGTTGTAGGCAGATGGAATCAGCCTCTTCTCCCCGGTGAAAAGTGACAGGGCAAGAGGAAGTGGCCTCAAGTTGCACTAGGGAAGATTTAGGTTGGATATCAGGAAATGTTTCCTCGCTAGAAGGGTTGAAGTGTGGGAACAGGCTGCCCAGGGAAGTGGTGGAGTCACCATCCATGGATGTGTTTAAAAGACATGTAGAGATGGTGCTCGGGGAGGCATTTTGGTGGTGGGCTTGGTAGTGCTGAGCTGATGGCTGGACTTGCTGGTCTTGGAAGATTTTTTCCAACCGAACGATTCTATGATTTTTGCACTGGATAATATTTTTTCACTGCTGCTTTGCACTCCTGTGTTGGTCAGTCTCCACCCCAGTGTTGTTCTCCCCTTCAGACACAAATGCTGCAGCCCTTGGGCAGAGATTTCGGTGTGCAGGCACAGAGCAGGACTCGGTGTAATGGGATGGCTGAGATGTCTGACTCAGCCCCATCCAGAYGTGCCCAACTGGGCTGTTTTAGAGTCTGAGTCTGAGCATTTCATCGTGCATTGTATGTCACTTAAGGGTAGTGGGTTTTTTCTTCCTCAAGTGTGTTATGGAAGGTGTGGGGAGCACCTGCAGCCCCTGGCTGGGCTGCCCTGACCAACCCAAGGTGAGAGGGCTGAGTTCTTTGAGTTCACAGTCGCTGCTTCTCAGACACTGAATTGCATCCATGGACTTGGCAATAGCTGTGTGGGTTTTAACCCTGATAACATAAACGAAATTAGCGTGGTTGATAGGCTCACTATCCAGTCCTTTTAATGCATTTTGCTCTCTAAACGGGTGGTAGGACTCTGCTATGCTGCACTGACAAGTTTATCCAAAGGAAAAATCCCCAATAACTCATCCTTAATTGCAGCGAGCACAGGAGAACACAAAGCACATTGCCAACTGCTCTCTGAATCCCCAGTGCAGAGCTGCCCCAGTGCCCAACATCACAGTTTCACTGGGAGCTGGAGAGGTCTGTCCCACCAGTTCCACTGTCGGATGCAATTGCCTTTTACAGGGAGGGCTCACAAAGTGGCTGCTCGTCACTATTCTCTTCAATGTCACTTGTAACCTGTCAGGCATTGAAATAAAACAAGCTGTTGGCACTGTAATATGTATTTATGTCACCTTCTGTGCACATCACGGATCCTGTAGACCACATGAATCTGCATAATCAATTTACTCACTGCAAAAAGCTGCAATTCAC
This sequence comes from Malurus melanocephalus, assembly GCF_030028575.1. NCBI lineage: Eukaryota > Metazoa > Chordata > Aves > Passeriformes > Maluridae > Malurus > Malurus melanocephalus. Next base: position 658,301 of record NW_026623477.1, read on the forward strand.
AGGCCTGGCACGGCTAAAATATTAAAACTCCCTGGAGAGGCACTCCCTACCATCTCGACAGCCAGATACCTGCAGATCTCACCCTTTATCTCTCAAAATGACGGATTTCCTTTGATGTTGCAGGTACAGCCCAGGGCTGTGGCATTCAAACAGTTTACATCTCTTTTAGAAGTATGAAATCCAGTGTGTTAAATGATTGTCTCAGGAATTCAACCAAGGGGGAAAATGGTATAAACACGCTAATGGAAAATGCTGTAGGGGAACTCGAACCCCCTATTTGGCACTCAGGAGTCTGTTTACCATAATTTTGAACACAAAGATCCCCTGTGGAGGCAGAGATGCCAGCAGGGCTTTGTGGTGGGGAGGGAGGCKCTGAAAGCAGGGGCAGATGTTCCAGTTAGGACTGGGCTGGGGGCAGCCTGAAGTCACAGCTCCAGAGTGCTGCTGCTGGAGGAAGAAACAGAGAAATTGGAGGCAGAGGAGGCTGGTTGGTAATGGCAGTACCTTGAGGTGCTCCCACGAGGTGCATTGACCACCACCTCTCTGGTAAAATCCCAGCAAAGCAGGGGTGAGAGTCCCTGCTTATTGCTTTATTGCTGGAACTTCTGAGATTTACAGGTGTGTGCTTGTTTTCGCAACCTGTTAAATGGGCTCCAGAGCTYTGGTGATCCTAAAATGCAATTTTATGCCCTCAGCCTTGGAAATCTTTGTCTTAACTTCTYCTGGAGCTCTGGGAAGCTCTCTCTTCTGGCCACAGCAGGAGGGGCTCCCCAGACCAGGCTTTCTCTGCTGCACATACGCTGCACCAAGCAGCTCTGAGGGCTGGGAGACAGATGCTTGCAGCTGGAACACTGAGATTGCAAAACCTGGCAGGTTTTTGTGTATGTGGGGAAGCTCTTCAATTGCACTGATCTGTTGATAATTTTTTTAAAGGACTGACGTGGTTCAGAATCTCCCAAAAATAAATTGCTGCTTTTGAGTCTATCCTGATTCACAATCCTTCCAAGCAGCTATCATTTATTCAGGAAAATCYGATAATAAAATGACCGTGACTGTTTGCTTGAGAGTGAGTGATTACAAGAGTGTAACTGAGCTGTAACAGAAAAGCTGAACAAGGATCCCAGAGTCTGATGGCAAACGAATTGCTGGCTGTTCATAGGAACTTCTTTATCTGAGATTAATGACAGGAGGTTAGTGGCATCTTGCTCCAGACCCTTTTTTGGCTCTGGGACCCTTGCCAAAGTTTAGACTCCCATTCTGAGTGTTGACAGGCGGAGAGAGCACTTCAAAATGTGTTATGGACATAATTAGTTACTGTTATCACAGTTTTCTTAATTAGAATATCATAAAAAGGGGAAGTGTGATGATTTACATGAGGAAGATCGGAAGAGCAGCAGTTCTAAAGGCTAGAGACTGAATACCAGAGAGGAATAGAAAGGTTACCTGCCTTTGGGATGAGGGATGCTGCTCACCTGGGACATTCAGAGGGATGCCTGAAGGTACTGTCAGTGACGACTGAACTTTATTTTTTTCAACTTTTCACTAACTCAGCCAAGCTGCAGGAGCCTTTGTTCAGCAATTGCCCATCCATCTCCTGCAGGATGGCTCACCCGCTGCCAGGATCCTGGCAATGCTGATAACTTGCAAATGTTAAAAGGAAGCCTTACTTTTAAAAAGACAGCAGCTTCTTTCATAAGCTACGTTTATCTTGCTGTTCCTAGACAACAGAATCAAAGTTATTCATTCTCATAATTGCGGAGAGAAATTATAAACCTATTTYAAAAGGAATGCAAGCAGCTAAAGAGACACGGTTATTTTATCTCTCTCTTGCCTGGCGGCTCCTTATCAGGGCTGTGCCTCCCTTCCAGCCACACCAGCCTTCACAAAGGCACGGTCCCACTCTCACAGAGCACAGCTGAGGCAGCACAGGGTGCTCCAGCCTCCACACCTGCTTCTCCAGGCTGTTTTCTAGATATCCTGGTGAGCTCTGGCTTTCTCTGCCACGCTGATGTTTGTTTTGCTGCTGCAGGGAGGAGCATTTGACTGGCTTTGAAGCCAATGCTCTGGAGTATGGGATGCTCCCAGTTATTTCTTTGGCCCTATGGATCTAAAGCACGCAACAAAATTTTCCCAAACTGCCCCAAACCCAAGAGCTGCTCCCCRATGAGGTGGATTTGGAGAAGGTGCTTTGATGTTTGAGCTGTGCCACACTGCCTCCCCTGCACCTCCCTGCTCTGCCACAAGGAACACAGGCAGGGATGGAACCTCGAAGTCAACAAAGCTGTTTCTTCTGTTGCATTAATCTTTTGTTTGCAAATAGTGATTCAATTGTTCCTGGGGAGGCTGGACCACCACACGCTGTGATCCCAGCTGGGTGTGAGAGGCCATGTGCTGCACCTCAGTCAGGTGAAGGGAGATGGCAGCTCTGGATGTCCCCTGAGCCCTGGAACAATCCCTGTCCCTCATTCCTCCAGCAGGAGCCCCCAGCAATGACAGCGAGTGCTGTGCAATGGTAAATACGCCTTGCACAGAGCCATGGTACCGGGATTCATTGGGATAAATTAATCCCCTCCCTCTTCCTCTTCCCTTGACAAATAATTTCTGGTGWGACTGAACTTAAAATACCTAAATGAAATTCAGCGTGACTTTCCCCTCCGCCCCATAAAGTAGTGACTGAATCATGGTTTTCTTGAAGGCAAAARGGATGCTTTTCCCTGCAGTCATTCCCTGTGCACACGGCTGCACAAACCCTCTCCTCTCTGCCCGTGTCCGCCCCCTCGGGCGCTGTGCACACTCACGCTCACACATGCACTTGTTGCGTGGAGGAATGATGATTCTGGGGGCCAGGAGGTGTCTGTATCCAYCAGAGGCAGCTGAAATTACTGCTGCAAGTGTTCTCTGTGTTTAATTGCYGGGTTCTGACAAGCAGAGGTTGGTTTTGGGGAAGTGGCAGTTGCCACACTCCAAACCACAAAAGCATCGAATTTGCATGGACTTTCTCAGGTTATGGGAGACTGAAGTTCAGGCTGTGTCAGAAAAGAATTACAGCAAGATATTTAGCCCTAGATGGTGAGAAGTGTTCTCTTGGGACTGCTCTGGCTCTAGGGAAACACTGCCCAACCCTGAAGGAGTGATGGACTCGGTGTCCCTTGGTGGAATGGGATGCTGCACTGAGTGCACAGGAATATTTTATTGTTTGTGCCCTGATCTTACACCTCCAGTGGGAGACTGGGAGCAGGYTGGCCCCCTGAAATAGAAAACTGAGCTGATGGGAGGGAAGGAAAAYGAGCAAATTTCTTGTATACCTACCCCTTCTTTGTACTCTCTTAGCAATAAGGTGAGTCCAGAGATGCAGTGGTGCTTTTTGACACACCTTGGCATATATCTGTGAAGAATTAGTATTGCTCAAGCCTTGTTTTARGGAAATGTCCCCTTTTGCCTTCCGTGCTGGGTGTTTTTCAGGTGTGGGCTACCTGAAAAACCTAGCCCCCCACCCTGCACAGCAGACACCCAAATTACTGTGGCTGGTGGTTTCCTGCAGCTCTCACCCAGTGTTGATTTGGGATCACGTGCTGTTGGTGTCGGTGCTTCAGTCAATCCCAGTGTCTTGGCTTCATTGGGAAAGAATGGAAAATCAGGATGGGTTAAAAAATTCCACAAACTTTGCACATTCATAGGAAGGGACTGTAATTTTCACATTTAACACTCCGTTAGATCTAATGGAAAGCTGATATTTTTCTGTAGGTGTGAAATTAACCTTTCAATAAAACTAAAAGCTATCTTGAGCGTTTTCAAGATGAAGTTTAAAATAGAGCAATTATGAAACTTGCTGAAAGACTGCCAAGTTTTCTTGTTGAAAACTGCTGCAAATGAATTATGTTTCCCTTGTGATTTACAGCACAGTGTGAAGGAACTATAGTTTGTATTTAAATCTGTTTCCATTAAAGACTATTTGCAGCTTACAGAAATTATTTCTTTTTTTTTTACAAAGTTGTCAAACTCCATCAGAGAAAATTCCTTTCAATGTTTAATGCTACAAATTGCTAAACATGGCATTGTTTACAAGTGCCATGTGTAGTAATTTTATGCCTTGAAAGAATATTGTCTTTCAGAAAAGAGAGAGGATGGCTGACGCTAAACAAATCAGCTCATTTKCTTGTGGAAACTGCTGGAGGCAAGCAGGGGGATGAGGGGGGTTTTGCCTTCTCTTAAATCCCAGCAAAGTCAGGATCTTCCTTGCCATTTCTTATCCTCATTTAGGTTAAAGAAGGGAAGCTGAAACTCTGTAGGTCTTGCACTCACACACGTCCATGTGCTCGTGTGTCTGTGCAGGGGATGATGTTTGCCAATGGGATTGTTACAGGACACTGGAAAAACTACTTGAGTCAGCATCCATCCTGGAAATGCAGCCAACTGTGCAGCCTACTCCTAGAAACAAGGGATTAAATACCAATTCAGAGCTCACTGCTCTCTTTTACACAGTGGCATTCACTGCAGACAGCAAAGAAGAAATTCTTGGGGACGARGAGTGTGGGGAAGATGATTGGTCACAGTGACACATCTGCTGTGTCTGGAGTGGAAGCTGCTTCATTGGTCAGCTTTCTAGGAAATGGATTGAACTTTCTGTGAAATCCACCTGTTGGGTATGAAGGACAGGAAAATCAGATGGGTCTGCAGAAGGGATTTTTAAATAAGGAATTAACATTAAAAATATTCCTGTGTGGAAAGGCCTCGTGTCACATTACAGATACCATCATCTCACGTACATTGACACCTGCAGCTTCAGTTGGATCCTCATAAACTCATTCCTCAGTGACCTTGAAAGCTTGACAAAGCAAACCAGACCTCCAGTTCTAGGTGGTTGTTAAAAATATACATGGCTGGAATCGCATTTTCTATGTAATGACAAGGTAATGCTATGAGGTATTCATATCTGAGGTCAAAAGCAAAAGAGCATTTATCTCTCTATTTTTTTTTCTCTGAAAATAGTATGTCAGAGGCAATAATCAATCTCCTGTTCAAAGCCACCTCCATCCCCTGCAGTCCCGAGGCAGAAGCATTCCCCCCAGATATCTCTGCTCCTTTCCCTGCTGCAGCCATGGACCCAAACCCTGTGCCACCAACTCTTTATAGCACATCCACCTTGYTTCCAGCTGTGTGGGGACTGGGATCAGGTTAGACACCACCATAAACTGGGTAGTTTTTGGCAAACAGCACCTAGGCTCAGGTTTAGTTCACAGATGGTGTTCCCAGCCTTGGTTTTGCTCGAAGAGCTTCCCCATGCTCTCTGGCACAGAACAAAGCACATCTGGGATCCTGGTAAAGACACAACCAAATTATTTGCAGTCACCCCTGTGCCTGTGCATCTGATTAAAAAGAAACCATTAACCTGTCAAAGTAACTGATGTACTTGCAGTCTCCATAATTATGCTCCATAAATGTCTGTCAGCTGTACAAGGCTCATATTTTACCATCCATCCCAATCAGAGACAGGCTGTTCGCCTGGCCTGTGTGAGTGGGCTTGGTGCTTCCCACTGGCTTCAGCRAGGTGATGCTGATTTACATGGCTGGAAACCTGTTCTGATAAATGTAATAGCTTCTGGGTAATTGATTTCTTGGTAAAATTCGGCTGAGTGAGTGTCATGATTCTTSAAAAATACAGCAAAGTGGCTTCTAAAAATGATGAATCACACTTGTGATTGCATTTATGTCAGTCTTGCATCAACGTCGCAGGGAAATTTGTTGGCTGCAAGTTCAACTGTACTGGCACTGAAGTCAGCACTGATTTAGATGGTTTCAATTATTTAAATGATTGAAACGATGCTGTGTCTTGCTCTGCTGTCCCAGAGCTGTCTGTGCAGCCCCATGAGGGTCCGGCTCCAGAAAACAGAGTTTTCCTGGCTCTCCACTGATAGAGTTTAATTATGGAGTGAATCAAATGTCCAGCACAGGCACTGAGGATGGGAASCAAGTCCCAAAAGAGCAGGAAAGGGATTTTTGTCATAGTTGTGTTGTGTGTTGAGTCAGTCTGCGAAAGGTGAGTCACTAACAGTGCAGAATTAAGAGTGCAACACTCGCCATCAGTGCTCCAGCACAGCTGTGGGCTCCTGGGGACTCAGCTTGACAGTCACAATTGTGCTGTGCAGGAACACGGGGAATTTGGTGTATTTTTAGCATGCAGAAAATCACCAGAGGCTGTAAAGGAAAGAAAAATTGAAAGGTTTTTTTTTTTTTCTTAAGGGGAAAAAAGTGTGTTTTTCCTCCTGCACATACTCTGCAGGAATTTGAGCAGTGGGAATGCTCCCTTCTCCACAGGTGTTCAGAGCAGAGGGCTCTGCCCCAGTGGATAACTCTGGGAAATTACTTGCTCYGCTGTCTGAAATCGCTCAACTGCACTTTCAACCATAATTATAAGTTGTCAAAAGGCTGCAACAGATACTGATAACTTGCCAAAGTTATTCTTGGAAAATGAGCCATACCTGGGCTTGTGCTGTAAACAGCAGCAAGAGTTCATCAGGAACTCCTCAGTATAATGAATATTGAACACACTGCCACACCAAGAACTGGGAGTTTAGCAGCAGGGTTAGCTTAGCCGTGGGTTTGAACTGCTCCTGGTTTATGGTGCATTGCCAGGAACAGGGGGAGGTTTTGGCTGCCACTTGATGTCTGAGAGTTCCGCTGTAATTCTTCTGTCTCCAGTTCTTTTCCTGCAGCCTTGTCACAATGACCAAATTAACTCAAATTAGGGATAGGTTTTTTGTGTGTCCACTTTGCCTGACTATTTTGCTATTTTGGGCATCCACAGCTTTTCTGGGTAACTTGTTCCAGTGCCTCACTATGCTCATAGTAAAAAAACCTTTTATTTTTTAATATCTAATCTAAATTTCTAGAGGGAAATATTTTTTATGGATTTCTGAAATTACTAGATTCTYGTAAAGCTACTAATCCTGGAAGCTGATAAAAGAGTTGGAAAATCCCATTTCCTATTTCATGGTAKAACACTGTTCCTAAGGCAGTTAACAGCACAAGAGGCATAATATTCACAGAAGCCTCCAAAGCTTTGTTTGTTGTTAAGAAAGCAATATTTTCTTCAACACACCTCTTCTCCCCAAGGTCCTTCAAAACTTCTGTCCACACCAAAAGCCTTATTCAATAGAACACAGCTGAGAGGTTTCAACCAGYTCTCATTTTAGACAAATAAGTGAACACATCTCTCTTTACCCTGTAAAATAAAGTTACTTTGGCATCAAAGTAACTGCTGTTGCTGCCAAGTCTTTCTGGTTTTGAGTTGCTTGAGAGTATCTTGAGCTAGTTGTGGCTTCCCTATCCCAGGAAGTGTGCAAGAGGAGGTTGGATGGGACTCTGAGCAGCCTGGTCTAGTGAAAGGTGTYCCTGCCYGTGGCAGGGAGGTTGAWAGTGGATGAGTTTTAAGGCTCCTTCCAGCCCAAACCACCCTGTAATTCTGTGATCAGTGGTGCTTGGTTGGGTTGTGCTCTGTGGAGCTGTAGAGAGCATGAGGGGTTGTGCAAGGTCCTTCACATCCACCACYTGCACTGTTTGTGGTTATTGTTTCCTATTCTCACCAATGGATCCTGTTTAGACACACCACTGTGTGATGGAGACAAAAGTTCTGCTCATTAAATTATGTCTCCATAAAGTAGAGAAGAGAGTGTACGGTGCAAAATTTTCTAAATTTTCCATCAAWATAGGGGTAAAATCACAATAACTATGGAGGTAGATGGCCTGCCCCAGCTCCCCAGCAACAAGAAGACACCATTTAAGGAATCTCACAAGCTTTTTGGAGGTGGGATAACTATCATTATCAATTATTTCATGGCCAACCTTAGGGGAAAAAAGTCTGTTAAAAACAATTTAAAGAGAATAGGCTTCTATATTTAACAAGGCCAGACAATATTAATATGCAAGTGCAGAGACATGGCTAATGAATAGGATTTGTTATTACTAAGGCAATCTATAACTTCTTTGAGTGCCACAAGTGGCAGGGAAGTCACTGCTGAAGTGACTGGAATTAATGAGCTGTCTCAGGAATTTTACTGAGCTCTCTATAAAAGTCTTTCCCTTKCTCCTGAGGAGATGGATATATTCAGAGAGAGGCAGAGAAAAATTTTCTTTGTATGTGCTTAAAGGCTGAATGATCACAAAGGCCCTGAGCTTTAGGATGCTCTTCATGCTGAATTTTTATGGGAGCTTTGAACGGCATCAGGCCCATTAGCAAAGAAATGCATCTAACCTCTTGAATCTGCTGGTTTGCCTCCTACAGCTCCAATCCATCAGGACTCTCTGGTGCATGAGCATGGTTAAAATGAGAGCAGTGACATGAATAGACTGGACTGGGCACAGGTTTTGATGTAGTTTTTTAATAAGGACTCTACTCCACAGCTTGTGCCAAAGTTATTGCTTCGTGTTTTCCCAGGGCTGGATTGATTGAACCATCCTACACCAAACTGATTATTTATGTAGCAATTATGGGAATTTTAGAGGAACRCAAAAGCCCCAGGGTGTCAATGTAATTTGTCAGTGACCGGATCTCAGGTGGAGATGCCTCATATCTTTGTTATCTACACTGAAGGTGAGGAGGATGTGAAACCCCACTCTCCTCTCCTGCAGAGARCAGCTGATCCTCACAATTGTCACAGGAAGTAGCTACCCCTCCACATGTCCCACCTTACAGGAATGGGAGGGTAAATGCATATTGATTAGAGTAGCTGTGCTGTGGCTGACTTGGAGACAACTTATTCACATGCCCACGTCACAAAATATTCTCTTTGCACATGTCTTCTGTTATATCTTCTCTTGTATCAGAACTCTTGAGAGGGYTCAGGTTCACCCCCTTCTTTGCTGCAGAGCTCTTGGTTCATGACACTTCTTTAAAAAGTATTTCCTTGAAGAAATTGAAAAGTCTCCAAGGCTCAGGGTGCGTGTTTGAGTGAATGTATATATGCATGTATTCATAATTTCCTGTGGCAACTGTCATCCTCTTTTTATTAAAAATTTCTCACACWTATCTACAGATATATATAAATTGTATGTAGGAGTTGCTCCCTCCTGTAKCCTAAGAAGATGCAGAATAAGTAAGGGAAGATACAGGACAGAAATGTGCGTTCCTGACATTAGCACTGTGCCTGTGTTTAAAAGTGCCACCCATAATTAGACAGCACAAGCAAAGAGCAGCAATTTTTGCCCTGTTTTTTGCTCCTCTTTCTCACTGAAGGCCATAGGTCATTCCCAGCAAGTACAGGAAGCTGCCAGGCTGCAGCAGGTGGATCTCTGGCGGCTCAGCATCTCTGCTTCCTGCTGGGAAGTTGTGCTGGAGGAGATCTGCTAACATCAAATGTCATTGAGTGGAGAGAAGGTTGCAAGGCAGCCCTATGCAGACAGCAGAGACACAAGCAGAGAGGAAAGCAAGTCTTTTCACAGGGTTGGGGTTTGATTATTTTTATTTTAAAAACATGAAATAAGGGGCCTGAACAAAGTGCTGGAAGTAAATAGGAAAGAACCTTGTGATGCCTAAAGAGCTGTATGTGCAGAAAAAATTAATTACTTCAGGGCTTGCCATCAGTTTTTGTAAGATGCAACTTCAGGGTTCCAGAGGTTTTTTTCAGGTTAGAAAAAAAAATGGGAAGTACCTGTTTTCAACATTTCAAAGTATTTTTCTAAACCCCAGGTTGTTAAGCATGATTTTTTATACTGGACAGCCCAAATACCAAATGTTCTGGGATCTGTCACAGCACCCAGTACCTCACAAACCCTTCAGTTTAGTCCAGGCACAAACAAGTCTCTGCTGTCAGCTGAGCCCTGCACAGRGATGACAGGTACATGGGAGGTTACCTGCTGTCCCCAGACAAAGATAACCCCAGGGCTCGGAGCTGGACTCTTCCAGGAGGGAAAAGAGTCTGTCTCCCTTCCAGAGAAGAACACAGACACGGAATGCACTTCAAATGCAAGCTTCKAGCAGGCACTAGTGACATTTAAGCTATAAAAAACCACTTTTGTTTCCTGCTGAAACCTTATGAACCATGATTTGACACCTTTTCCACAAGCTTTGGAGCTGTGCTGAAGGAGGGAGGATTAGCCTGGAGGCAGGGCATGAGCAAGGACAGRAACTGGGGCTTGCTCATCACTCAGCTGATCACTTCTCATTCCAGGGCTAGTTATGAGATATGTTAATTTGAACTGGCAGCAGATTTTGCATAAATACATCTCAGAACACCAGTCAGCCCTAACATTTGCCATRGAATTTAGTTTTCATATTATTAAAACCTTATAATGAAATTTTACATTGAAGATCTTTCTTCAAGCTTTGCTGCAGTGACATTCAATGCTAGTAGAGAACATTCACTCCAAAAGGTGAAGACTGGGATTTTATTACTATTAAGTGTCCTGTGCTTGGCCCTAATGTCTTCACCATGTAGGGCACTAAGAAATGTGGGGGTTATGCCCATAAAATTTGCAGCATCCTTCTTTCCATGTATGTGACAGAACTGCCTAGAGCTTTTATGCAGGAACAAAGCACTTACTATTGACACTGGAACCATTTCTATGACATCTTCTTTTTGTCTGGAATGTGCGTCTTTTATCCTCTCTTTGTAAAGGTAGTTCCACCAAAGTGGTTACCACTCTTCAGSGAATCTTCCCTGGACAGGTTGCATTTCCCCTCTGGAGCAATTTGCACATTTGGGAAACATCTTCCCTATGTGCCCAGGGAGGCTGAGGCACTGCTGCAAACAGCACAGGTTTGTTCCTGCTGATTTATTTAGCAGCAGCTACCAGAGGGAATGGGGATGCAGTGCCTGGGGAGGGCAAGCAGGCAGGCAGCAGCAGCTGAAGGAATTGGAGCTGCAGGGATGGAGAGTTGGATGAGGGAACCTCCTGCCCAGCAGCTCTTTTGGCTGGGGTCAATGCTTTGGCCTTGTCTGCTAATCACAGCCCTTCTCTTGCCACCCAGCCTGATTTGGGGGTCTCTGAGGGATACTGTGGATGGGAGCAGGGGTCTTGTCCATCTGAGGGACCCCTGCACTGGGKGCATTGTGGTGAACTCACTGCCTGCCAGGCTTCACCCCTTAYCTTCTCAGCACGTGTCAGTGCTGCTGGGAATACTGACTCTGTAATTAAGACACAGTGCGTCTGTCTCGTTCAGCAGGTTTTTATTCCCAAGGGTTCCTTCTGCTGAGCTCTGTGGGGACCTTTCCCTTGAGCCAGGCCTGCAGGATGGAAATGTGTTCTCAGAAGTGCATGCCAGCGTGGGTGATTTTCCAGGCAGTGAACGTCTCTGTGGGAAGTGTGAGCATCCCTGGGAGCCCCCAGGCAAGGGATGAGGGAAAAGCCTGTGTGCTGATCCTCACTGGAGACCTCAGCTGGAAAAGGCAGGGAGATGAGATGGGGGCATGCCCTGGCTGGGGTTTTGTCACTCCTGTAGCAAGGGCAGGGCTGACAGGTTAAGCACAGCTCCTAATTCTGGCTCTCAGCTGAGAGGGAGCTGCACACTCCCACCTTGCAGACAGCTAATATCCACTGCCACGAGCAATTGCTGCTGCTGCCCCTGTGTCCCAGGAGCAGCAAAGACATGTCTGGATGATCACTGCTGTGCCAACCAAATGGCCACATCCTGTGCAAATTTCCTGGGATCAGAGTTTGTCATTTCTGTTATTGTTTTTTTTTTTTCAGCCTGGGCTTGTTTTGATGCAGTTTGACCTAACAGCATCATTTACTGGGGAATGTGGGGTGGCTGCTGCAGGGTGGGGAGGTTTTCAGCTGCAGTCACAAGGAGGGTGGTGCTGCTGTGTCTGGTATCTGCACACTCAGGGACCATCACTGGTGGCCTCTGGGCCATGTGCTGGTGGCTGCTCTRCCCCTCTTGACCTGCCCCACTGCTGGGTCGAGCCTGGGCTTGGAGAGTGGGAATCTTTGTAGAAYAGTCCAGAGGAACTCCATCTTTACAACAGCTGAACACTTTGTCTGAATTCCTGAATGAAGAAAAGCATGAAATGAACCACAGTTTGGTTCTGCAGGGGCTCAGAAGCTGAGGAAGGAATAAACTTCAAATTGTTTTTAATATTTTTGTTATTGAAACTACTAAGTTCTTAGCCTTGTTGTGCTTGTTGATGTTTTAGTGCTTAAAATGTAGTTTTAAATTTTACATAATAACTAAATAAATCCCCAYCAGTATTTGGGGTACCCCTTAAAGAGGGTTCAGCGAAGCTCCTTGGTGATACCAGGCAATAGCTGGGCCAATGATTTGAAGGTGGAAAATGTTACAGCAGCACTGAGCTGGCCTTAGTGTGATGGGAGAATGTCTGGTGAGACACTTGCTGGCCTCAGGATGTCACCACCCCATGCTGTGACAGAGGAATCACTGAAAGTGAAAGCAAAACTCACTACTCATTCAAATAAGTTATTTACCGAAATTTCCCCAAAGCCTTTAACAAGCAAGAAACACATCTTAATAAGCAAGAAGTAAAGAAGGCCCCCTAAAACTTAAATTGCTGGTCTATAACTCTGGAATTGGCAATCTCACTTTTAACGGGTCTGCTGAACAGCTGGATCATCAGCCACTGAAGGTATTCATTTATAATTAAAATGCAGGCAGTTCCTTAATTACAGGCACTGCCACAATATCATTCACCACTCTAATTGTTTGCATTTCTGATGGGGAACATGAGTAATTATTTTTCTTCAAGATTTTCAAATTAAATGTTATTGGGAAGGATTTGTTCATCCTGTCACTGTGCCGGTGGGAGGAGTGTGCCGTGCTGGTGCAGTGCACACTGAGTGTTCAGCAGGTGACTCTGCAGGGAAAATTCCTTCCAGAAAGAAAAGCACCGGGATGAGGCTTTCAGCCATCCAGTCTGATGTGAGAGCAGGATTTGACATGAAAAATGGTGTGGTTGGTCTCTCCCCTTGTTTGCTGGACAGCTGGGGTGGCTGCACYGATGGTAGGGAGGTAATAACACTGCCTGAGAGCTCAGTTCCTCTCTCATGTACAGCTCTAGCTCTTCATCTYCTGTTCTGCCACAAGAAAAATCAGAGCCCCATCAACAGAGAAGCTGTTTTAACCTGTTCAATGCTTTGTCTAAATGAACAGTAGCAGACTTGTACTCTAATTTCGGGGTTAAAAAATTTCCCCACTGYCAAACATTGGAACTGGGACCCATTGAGGCAGTGAGACCTTCACCGCTGTGGACACTCAGGTTCAGRCTCAGAGCAACCTCACCTGAATCTGAAGCTGGCTCTACTCTGAGCATGAGGTTGGACTAGAGACTTCCAAAGATTCTTCATCTGGAATTGTTGAATGATCCTATATGGCCAGTTTAAGTACCTTCCTTGTGAGCTAAGAAAAGGCRAAGAGAAGCAGGTGCAGGAGCGGACAGGGGGGACATGCAGGATCCCCCCRGTGTGTGTGGGGCCTGGCAGGCACRCCAGGAGCGCCTGTGGRRCCCCAGGAACAGACAGCTCAGMGTGACTCAGTGTCTTTCTGGCTTGAGCACATCATCCAGGGAGCCTTACAGCATTTTCGMAAACAAACACAACTTGCTGCTGTTTCACACCCTGGGAATTGCTGCTGAAATTAATGAGCAGGAGAAGGACARGGTGCTGAACCCGGCCTGCTGAGTCTGACGTGGCTAATCACAGGCACAGCGACTGGCAGGGAGCAATTCGCAGATAACACAACTGGGAACCTTTCCTGTCTCATTTGCGCTGACGCATCCATGTAATCAGTACATTTTGGTCGGTTACTATTACTTCTTGGTGAAATTGCAGCTCTCTGCTCCATGTGCCCTGTCTTATTCCCCGCTGCTCCCCAAAGGGATGGCAATTGTAAAGCAAACAAGAGGAGGAAGTTTGACAATGGGTGGTAACARGACAATGCGAAATAGCAAACCAGCTGAACTTCCCAGTACTTCACCAAGTGTCAACACAAATAATAACAGGTATTTACTCYTCCACAGTAGCTCTGTGTTTGTATTGTTGGTGGAAGCGTGGGAGTGGAGAGGGCTCTGGGCTGGCTCGATTGAGAAGCTGTGGCAGTGATAGGTGCAAGGCTATGAGCTACAGTCAGAGAAAATGAGAGTCACTGAGATGTGTGTTGATTCARTCACTTTAAGCTTTCAGACGTGCTTTTCCCGGGGTACTACCAATCTGCAAAGTTTCCAGTCACAGGGGGTCTGTGTGTAAATGTGCACATGTGCCTGGGTATATGCATGTACAGAGGCTATARGTCTAGTCCTGGAGAACAGGAATGAGGAATGGACAATCAGCTCACAGTTAATTGGCTTTGCTTTTCCTTTCTTTTTGCTTCCTTTCTGCTCTTCCAARACAATAAGCCCRCTGGCTCTYATCCCTCCCGTGGTCACTCCCTGCAGGGTTTGATGCTGCAGCCTGTCTTTGAGCACTCTGCCCGAGCATTTGTTGTGTTCTAGCTGTTTGTCCCTATGGAGCTGTGTCCCRTGGTTTCTGTTTGCCCCTAGCCAGGCTCGCTCTGCAGCTGACTACACGCAGGTTACAAGGGTTTTGAAATCCCCTGCTCGCTACTTGCATTAACAGGAGAAAGTAAATATTCCCACAGCTTTTTAGCAATTCTCCTCCTCGGGAGCTGTTAGTGGCATAAACCATCTATCAGCTGGCAGCAGGCTACAGCAGCAACTGGCACACTTGAAAAGCCCATGACATTGGATTAGAAAGGATCCACAGGCCAAGTAAACACTGCTGAGAGCCAGCCTGTGGGAGCAGGGAGCAGCAGTCCCAGGCAGAGCCTGCAGCCCCTGGCTGTGTAACCAAGGCTGGGCTTGGACAGTGCAGCCTTGCTGCTGCACCTGCAGCCCAAACTGCATGGAAACACTGTGCTGCTGAACAGTCCCACTGCTTCCCTCAGGATTTTGGTCTCTAACCGTGCCATGATGTTTTTGTTCTTTCTCACTTTTTTTTGTTGTTGTTTTATCTGAGTGGTTTTGCACCTCCCTGCATAGTTTTCCACACAGACCCTTACCCAGATTGCAGGAGCTGTGTGATTTCCTTCCTAAAACTTGCTCATTGCTAGCTGCAGCCCTTAYATGATATCTGGCAAATCAGCACCATATGAGAGGCCTGAAATAGAGGYGAATAGTTATTCTTCATTGATTTGGCATAGGATGGCACAGTGCTAGCTGAYGTTTTTGTAGGATTGGGGTCTGGGGTTAGTGCTATCAAGTTATCAAGTTTAGGAACGTTTCTCTCTGCATCCTGAGAGATGCAGTGGAGCACAAATCCCCTTTTTACCTCTCTACATTCAGTAAATATGCTGCCTATTTTCTTTATTGGAGCAAGATTACACAAGGGTCTTTCCCCACGTGCCCTGAGATCCTCTGCCATTGCTTGGTGTGCTTAGTGCAGCAGCTAGCAGGTTTGATGGGTTAGGCAGTACAGAAGAGAAAAGGAGACAAACCATCACAGGATAAATACAAATATAATCTGTCCACTCAAAGAGGGATTTGCTGACTCTTACGCCATCCTCCTGAGTGACTAGTACTGCAAGTCACACCCAAACACACCCCAAATATGCCTCTCTGCTGCCCCAACTCTTGAGCACTGCCCATGTGGCCAGCCCAGCTCCTGTCCCTCCTCACTGCCACCCTGTGTACACAAGCAAAGGCAACCATGGGCATTGCCAGAGCCCACACAGGGGAGAAASCTTTCCTTCACTTTGCTGAGTGTTGTGGCACTGGGAAAGGCTGGTTCTGGGGATTTTGTTCTCTYCATCAACAAACCAAGAAGTTCTGGGAAGAACCTGTTTTTCTGTATAAGAAACAGAATGAATGTGTGCCCCTGACAGGATGAGTYCTGAGGTGCAGAAGTTCTCTCATTTCTTCAATGAATCCTGCTGCTGTTTCATACCAGCAAATAGCTTTGCTGCTCACATTTTATTTGACCCAGGCACAGGTCTCCTAGGGAAGGTTCCTGTCATCAAGACCACCACTTTCCCTTCAATCACTCCTCAAGCCACCTCAATAACATGACATGCTGGTATGTCAGAAGGGCAGAGATCTCACAGAGATGTGCAAGCTTTGAAAAATAACCGGCACGTGTCAGCCACCGAGGGAAAAGCTCCAGCATAACTGGCCTCCTGACACAAGGGCATTTGYGAGTGTGCAGACAGGCAGTGGATGCTCCCACTGCAGGAAATGTTCTCACTGTGGTTTTGCACCTTATTGGGCACTGGGAACACTAGTAACAATAATCACATGGATGGCAGGGGTGCTGGCCCCAGTGCTCCGTGACCCTTGCCATCTCTAGCAAGCACAATAACACAGCAAAAGAGAATTGATCTGAAAGCTCTCTGTGAATTCATGCAGTGAGTCAGACAATATTGACATTAACAGGCACTAAGAAAGAACCCAAGACTTTTTTTTTTTCCCCATGTTTACTCTCATATAAATCAAAATATCTTCACCTCTGAATTTCCACCAGGTTGTCAAAGTTTCCTTAATGTAACTGGGAGAAGCTGGGCAGTGGTGGTTGTTTTCCTGTGTTGTGTCTAAACTTGTGTCTTATGCTTGGTAATCAAACAAAAAACTCCCAAACAACAACTTATGCTTAGTTGTTGTTTGGGAGTTTTTTAGCAACAACACAGCACTTTTGGGAAGAGATATAGTTTGGAATAGGAGCTCATGCATGGAATTCTGGTGCAGCAAATGTAAATGTAAATTTCATTTAGGGTCATATAAGATTTCAGTGTAGTAATGTTTTATGTAACTCTTTGGGAAGGTAGCTGCAGTCAGCTTACCCTGCCAGATCATAAATTATATATTTTGTTTTTATTCCAAATGGGCTCCTAGTGGGGATTATTTGTTACGTGCAGCACACACTGTTATTTCCAGCATACACTTCTGATTAAACTTTTTGTTGAGCAGAGCCAAATCCTTTCCTCTTTGGAGATAAACCATCATTTTAAATTCTCTTGATGGTGACTCCTTCTTTGCGAGCAAACTGGCAAAGCATAAAAAAAAGATTGTTTAGGTAGTTTGCTTTTTATTTTCCCTTTTTTTGTGGGAGCAATTTAAAAACACATGTCTTTGCTGTTAAATATTTTAAGAATTCTCATGCACTGTAATGCTTTTAGCAAACTTTTGCCAAGTTTCTCACTGTGTCSATGTGAATTTAGAGCAACCCAGTATAAAATGATCCTGAAACAACTCTTGCCTGGGTTTCAGGATGATGGGGCTGGATGTGTTGGAGGCAGCAGAGTCTTGTGTGCCGGAGGGTGCTTGGTCCCTGCTGGAAGCACTGTCAGAGTCAGCTCTTCCAGCCCTTGCACGAGAGAGGCAGCATGGAGGGTTTGGGATCTGTCATCATCAGGAGGAACACAAAGTATTGGATGCATTTGTGTTGCATCATAGGATATGCCAAAGAGTGGAGGTTTTGGGATTGCACCTTCTGCTCCTTGGCAGGGCTTTATGTGTTTTGGGGCAGTTTAGAGAGAGATTTTGAGAATCAGGGTAGTTCAGACAAGACAATGAAAATGAAGTGTTGGGGTGAGCAGGGAAAACACTCTTGGGGCTGTGCTGTGCACGGCCAGGACCTGAACTCCATGAACATTGTGGGTCCCTCCAATTCGGGATATTCTGATTCTCTCGGGTTTTAACCCCTCTGGACAGTGCTAGGACCCCCTGTGCATGGGAAACGGAAGAGAAACAAAAAAAAAGATCTGAAAAGGGCTTCCAAGACCGGGAAGCGCTGGGAACAAGGCCGGTGGGGTCCGCGGATCCCGGGAAGGTCCCGCTGTGTCTCAGGATCCCGGGAATGGCCCGCTGTGTCTCAGGATCCCGGGAATGGCCCGCTGTGTCTC
>NW_026623477.1:677038-752011 GCF_030028575.1 Malurus melanocephalus
CGCTGTGTCGCGGATCCCGCACCGCGCCCGCCCAGCCCGGCCTCTGCTGCCCCCTGGCGGCCGCGCCCCGCCCAGCCCGCACCGGGCTCGGTGCCAGCGCTCCCCCGAGCTGCCGCGGTTCGCGTCCTCCCAGTGTGCGGCCCCTCACAAAAGCTGCGAGTGTAGAAAAATGAGTMTGTTCCCATGTTCCTGCCTCGTGTGCTCTTTGATTGAGAGCAGCTCCTGCCACTGAGCCAGCAATGGCTGCCCAACACAACCCGTGCGCTGCCTTYGGCCAGGGCAGATCCAGAGCTCCCYTTTCAACGARYYTTGCATSCTTTCACCCRGCACTGARSTGTAAGGCACCCTCATCCTTCCCTTCTGGACTCTGCTAGCCCAGGATGCATACTGCATCCATCCTTGAATAGCTGGGAAGCTCCTTGGTAGAGATGCTGAGTTTCTCAGGCAGGGATGTCCTGGTGTCCTACTCCCGGAGTGCCTTTGGCACATCTACAGCCTCACAGAGCCATGCCGTGCTGGCTCCTGCTGGATGGATACTTTTCTGCTGCCAGCAGGCAGGTGGCTGTGGATCAGGGCGGACACATGAGGCCAGGGTGGACACAAACCAAAGCCAAAGCTGGCTTTGCCTCCTGCCTGCTGTGGCACTGCCCAGCACACAGGGACAGCAACAGCCTTTCTGTTCTGCCTTTGCACAGTGCCCAGCAATACACAGGCCCAGGGCTACAAGTGGAGGGGATTCTGCAACACTGCTAATAACCTTGATTAAAAYAGACTTGGGAAACGAAGGCTGAGGTAACCCAACAACATGTTTGACAATCGGGGTGAAGCACAAAAGGTGGAGCACTTCTCTGTTGCTAACTTGCTTTCCCCAGGGTTTGTGGCATATGGATCTGYAAAGTGGTTCATACACTGGTACAGTGTGTCCCTAAAGCAGATWGACAAAAACACACAGGTTACCAGAGCAGAACTAACAGCACTTGCCTGCATTTCTAATTTTTTTTCTTAGTTTTTTTTAACTCATATGAAAAGGAGATCCACCTGAGCCTTGAGTAAAGAGTGAGGGAAAGCATGGTACAAGCCAGCTGTGACATCTGAAAAACTTACAAGTRTATCAAATAACTCATACTTTCAGGCTCATAAATCTTTGGGATATATTTTTTTTTTTCAATTTTCTTTACTGGCAGCAGCTTTCTTCAAATTAACATGGTTTCAGAGACATCCCATCACTTGGCAGYGTGTCACGGTGACATTCTTTCTCCTCCTTCTCCCATCCCTTCATGAAGCTTGCTAAATCTGTCTTATTAAATTCGGCCCAAGTTACCAATTCTGTCCAATGTTCCACTCTCCCTCTGCTGCTCTCATTTGGACAGGACAGAAAAACAAGTCCTGGCATTGAAAATGTCAGTTTATCACTTCAGCAACTCTCTTGCTGCTTGTATTTTTGCATCCACATGGCAAGGGCACTGAGATGGAACATTCAGGCACATAATAATCTTTCAGCTTAGATAGGGTCAAGGCATATCATAAAACCAGGAAAGATTTCTTTTTTAAGTAGTGTGGTTGTTGAGATTTATGTACCTAGATTTTTATATATGCATTTTTAGAGTCAGTGCAGGTAAGCAGCATGGCAGAGGAGGGATTTYTAGGAATGGATGGAACAGTGACCACCACCTGTGCCTTGGAAATATGACACACAGAAAACTTCTGGAACAGAAGATTAAAGGAGATGCAGATATACAATTCCAGCATATGCAGGGCAGATTCAAAGCTGGAACCTGAGATAACAAAGCAGGTTAAATATTGGCTGGTGTATCACTTCCTTTTGATTTTGTTTCTTTTTTGGTACAAATCTAGTGTTCAAGAGGTTAGAGGTATAAATCTAAAAGTAATAGGARTAAATATTTTGGGTGTCCCACTGAGGTTCTGTTTGCAATGAATTGATGTTGCTTTTTTTCTTTGATTGGCCTGGTGACATCACCATCTTGCTGCCACATTGCACAAGGGTAACTTGATTTTCCAGGGCAGTAATTTCTTTTCAAAATTGTGTCACTGTAATTTAAACTAGAATTTATTCYTTTGCCATGCATTTGTATTGCTTCTCGTGTGCACAACTCGTATTTCTCTAAAAATATTCCTTACCAGAGGGACAAACTTAGGTGTTGCCATGTTTCTGGTCAGGTACTATGCAGAGCAGTGAAAGCTCTGAGATAAGATACTTGACAGATCCAAATAATTTCCTAAGAACTGTGTACAACAATGAATGGAAAAAAATTGAGATTTTCACTGTTACAGAGACTGTTTTTAACTGGTAAATGTCAGCCACCTCTGCACCAAAATACAGTCCAGACAGCTCATGGAGGGCATTTCAACTACAAAAGAAACAATTAATATGCTTTAGAAGTGTCCTTGAGTTCTTGTCATTTATGATCTTCTTAATTCATACATTCACAACAGTGACTTCTCCCTGATTTGGCAATAATTCAGTGTTGCTACTTTACAAAATGTTTTACCATTCCCTGTTGTTAGGAGGGGAAAATCCCAGTACACTTAATACTTTTTGACGGTGTACTTTTCCTATTAAATGCCTGTTGTTTGCTTAGCCACCCCACAACCTGCCAAATTTGTAGTGCATGAGAAGCAGTGCATGCCTGCACAGGCTCCATCAGGCAAATCTGARCTTCCCCTGTGTTCTGAGCTGACCAGCTGTGAACTAGAAGGCTTTTGACAGCTTATTAGTTCTGCACTGCGCTACTGAAGTTGGGTGACTTCTTGTTCAGCTGGCTTGCCTTTAGCAAACTTGGAATGTGAGCAAAACAAGCTCAGATATGTCTGTTCAGCCCAACTCATAGAGATCCACAGACCACTGAGAMTGGGAATTATATGGCATTTAGATTATAAACATTCAGAGTGTCAGTCGTGGAAATCCCCCTCAGCTGTCACTCAGTGAGACAGCACCTCTGTTCTGTGTAACATCGTTATTTCACTTGAACCACATGTGCTTATGGCACAGTCTGAGTGAGTTCCAAAATGTTTTTCTTTACCCAAACCACTGGAAAGCCCCATTTAGTGGGTGTTTTTAAAATACGACCTGCTGCTGCCCCTTGCTCCTCCCTCCCTGCCTTACAAAAGCACAGAGCATATTCCATTCGCTTCTCTTTTGGAGAAGGCTGAAATTTGTATTTCATACTTCCCAACAGACTGCTCAGACATCAGGATGATCCAGGTGGATAGATGCCACCTTCCCTTTTAATAATAAAAGTATCTCTGATTCTTTAATATCATGATTACTGCTCTACTGTTTCAGTTTTTCATCACGAGAAAAGAAGGGTTCCACCATCTGTTTCAGAAATTATGGTGTATTTTGATAATAGTCAATTGATAGATAAAATCCAGAAGCAGATTATAAACAGTACCAGGATTAGATTCCTGTTTCTCCAAGAACAAAGCTTTTAAACTGAGRTTTTAAATGTGCCATTTCAAAATGTGATTTTTGATGTGGTACAACAAACACAGTGCAGGAGGATTGGATCACWGCAGTTCTTTGCATAACTTTCAGGAAAAAATGAAAGCTAGTACAGTATCATTTTTGTCGTTCCATAACCCTTAACAAGCATTTCTGTGTATTTCATAAAATTCAATAGAAGTAATTTGTTTTATATGAAATGATCAAATTCTACTCTATTCACACTAAATTCTAAAATGGCAGCTACTTTGAAAGACTATACTTAATTCACATTTAGGTCCCATCTAGAACAGGGTATGGAAGCTGGGACTCATGAAAAGATGCACTGCCCTCACTTCAATGTCAAGTAAGAAAACAAACCCTTTATAAGGCTCGATCCCTACTAAAAATAGGAAAAATCTGTGAAAACACCTTTTATTGGCAATGTTTTGCAAACACCTTAGTTCACAAGTACTGTGTAGACACTTCATTCTTTGCGAAAAGTATATTTGTCACAAATTACAAAGTTTGTGGATTTACACAGAGTGCTGTCTGCRTACATCTGCAACTGTTTTCCCATGAAGCATAAGCAAAACTTTTACTTTTGTATAAAAAAATCACACGAACAGTAGAAAACTATTTTCACCTCCATCTCTCTTACKGTTGATTTCAACACAAAGTGAAATTGTCAGTCTTCATATTACATCTACTGCTTGGCCTCTGCTTCCATCKGAGTTTCTTGGGATTCCTCAGCTTCCGAAAGTTTTTCATCATCTAGAAATCAGTATTAGTGTTAGTCAAACATGCTTGGTCATATATACAGAGCATATTGCAGAACTGTGTTCCACTTAAATATTTTATTTTGATTGCCTTAACTGTGTAGTTGAGCATCTCATTATATAAAATGCTATCTTTAAACAAAAATCATTCTTAAAAATTTGGAAGGGTTTATCTCTAACAGCTGTTACTGGAAATATTGGGTAAATTCTATAGTATCAATTCAAGCAAACAGTACCAGATTGCTTCAAATCACTGCCTTCTCTTTGCTTTCTAATGATTTATTTATTTCATACTGAAGTTGTGCTTTCCACTAAACTGCTACTTCCTTCACAAAATCCTGAAAGCTAATCTGTATAGTCACATGAAAATGCATTTTAAAGACTAGTACTTAAGCAAGTGTTAGTAACACATAGTAACAATAACCTTCTACTAAAATGCACCCAGGATTAACAGTTCATTCTGCTTAAGAAGATCTAGGCGGCCTTAGAGAATGAAAGTCAGCTCTTACAGCCATCTCTGCATTTAATCAGGTCATGCTCAGAGGCTGCACCAATTGTTCTGTCTTCAGACACGGCAAATATCCAGCAAATAATATTTAAAACAATGTTATCCATATTAGAGCCCGAAAAGTTAGTGCTGATTTGAAAATATTAAGTATTTGTATGACAAAAGATGAGTATGASTAATGCCTGAATTTAGCTCTTATGTCTGACAGTTTTAGTCCCTGCTCTATCACAGATTCACAGTTTGAGTRGGTTGTCGTTTACCTTCCTTGTATTTCAATTTCTCTTTAGTAAAGCCTCAAATGATACCATTTTAGCAGTGACGTGTTCAAAATTACTGAAATAGGAATTTCAAAATTAAATTTGGAAATAAGCACAAGAATAATTTTCTGTAAGAAATACTTCCTGTTAAAAAAAAAACCAAACCTCAAATTGCTATTCTCTATCCTCACATTTTGAAGAATTCTGTTGCCTACAAATTACCCTGAAGCTAGTCAGGAAATGACACAGTGGGTAGCTTGTRGGAGAAAAAAAATTCTGAGCAGTCTCAGGCTCTGGACTACTACTGGGAAAAAAAATTCTGTCAATGCAAGAGGTCACCAACCTCAATTGCACAGAGCTATCCCACTGCTGGAAGTTGTGATTCCTTTTGATCCACTGAAACCTAACCCCATTATATCTATTACCAAAGAACAGCACTTACTCTCCAGGGTTTGCTGAAGTTCATGGATGGTGCTCAGGAGAACATGGAACTGCTTTCTTCTCAGCTCCAACTGCAATGATAAAATACAYGTTGTAGGAAACAGAGAGCACATACAGCCAAAAAAACCCATAGCAGATTAATTAACAATATTAATTGTGTTCCTAATAATTTATTATATAAACATCTCTGTGAAAAACCTACCTTATCTTCAACATTTTCTTTAATGTGAGAAAGATTTTGCAGTTCTTTTCCCAAAGCTTCCAGCTGCCTGAAAAGAAATTGTCAGAGTATTCTTWAAAAGTTCGGTAAAATTCTTGTAAAACAGATTTGCTCTGTGTAGAGGAGAAAGAACTATAAAATAAACAGCTTATGTGTTAAGCAAAACAAGTGAAATGATATAGAGGTAAGCTCACTTCATGTAACGGTTAAACTATAATGTTTTAGACTTGTAATTTCAGGGCTTTTACAAAAAACTAGGCCTCCAAGCTGGAATACAGTTATACTCTGGGCATTTGTAAAAATTCAGTCCTGACACAACATGTTATTTACTTGACATGTATTTAACTCAATTAAAGTTAAAGAAGCAGATTCATAGGATCGTCAAATATCCTGAGCTGGAAGGGACTCACCAGGATCGTCAACTCCAATTCCTGGCTCTGCACAGGACACCCCAAGAGTCACACACTGTGCCTGAGAGCATTGTCCAAATGCTCCTTGAACTGGGTCAGGATTGGTGCTGTGACCACTTCCCTGAGGAGTCTGTTCAGGGCCCGACYACCCTCTGGGGGAGGAACTTTCTTCTCTCACTTGAACTCACCATGGACCACCACTGAACAGCTCTTCTGATACTGCATCTAATTACACTGTGGGCACTGTTGTTTAGTAGTTCAGCTCCTGTCACTTCCTGAATTGGCTCCTGTGCACTACTTGTGACTAAGCTGCTAACAGCTTCTTTTGTGGTCTATGACTTGCTGTTCCAAGAAAAAAGACTCTTAAAAGCATAAAGAAAGTATTTTTCTAAACTTTGTCCTGTTATGCCACATAACCTGCAAAAGCTATAAATGTGACTCTTGCAATAAACCCTTATGTTTCTTCTCACAAGTTTTGTCAGGTGTTTTTAACGATTAGGAGTTCCATGGAAAGTGTGACATTGTTAGTGAGGCTTCCTCTATTCTGCTTTAAGGGTAGCCTTTGGTTCATTGTATAATTTTCTGTATACTTTCCTATATACTGCAATCTTACCAGCAGTAACTTACCACTCTTTCTAGCTTTGCTTAAGAAACTTATGCTTGGTTGTGTTAAGCAGAATTAGAAAAATCCCTCCAAACGGAAATAACCCTGCATCCACTAGGATAAAAAAGTATCATTTATCATAGAATGACAAAATAGTTTGCATTGGAAGAGACCATAAAGACCATCCAATTCCAACCCCCTGCCATGGGGAGGGACATTTTTCACTAGACCAGATTGCTCAGAGCCCCATCCAAACTGGCCTTGAACACTGCTGGGGATGGGGCAGTTACAACTTCTCTCATTTAGTTGTTTCTATTCTTAACTGACTTATCTGAAAAACCGCACTTTTGGTAGTTCTTTAATAAAGCCTCACTTGATAAATACCACATGCTGACTAATGAAGTAATAAGTAGTCAAGCCTCATGAGAATTGCCTGTAATAATCAAAGTTGTGGTAATGAAATCAAGGCAGAGAAAAACAACATACGAGAAAGCAACATGTGAAATACTGTCAGTGGCTTATAGCTATAAAAATGCTATTACCAAAGCACTTCCATTTGCTATGAAAGGCTATGCAATATGGAAAGAGCCTCCCTTGGCAATTTCACTGAAAGTGGGCAACAGGGTAAGTGCACAGCTGTGCTGAAATGGAAACATTAATCCCATACTACATCTTTAATCAGCTTAAGAAGAAGAAACTCATAGATGCAGTAAGTCCTGGAATGTTTCTAYGGCTCGATAAAGTTAATCTTCCCAAAGGTGCCCCAAAAGCACGATAGTGATGCAAATTCAGAATGTGACAAGCAGCACTGCAAGTAACATGCAGGACAAGTTGGACAACAGGTAGGTCTGACCTGCATGCCAGGACAGGTTATGTGTAGTATACAACAGAGACATTTATAACCGGGCATGCAGGAACAGCTACCACAATGGAAACATGAAAARGAACCCTCAGAGCTTTCTCCTGCTGTCTCTCATTCCACCTCACTTGCTTGTGTGTTACGCATTTCAAGTGACTACTGAATCTCTGATTGGTGCAAGTAAAAGGATTTCCCACCATCTCCCTTTTTGGAGCAACTCATTCCTGGTAAACTGACATCAGATRTGCATTTACATCTGACTTCAGTTATTCACCTCAACAGTGGAAYAATTTCAACTACAGAACAATTAGCAATGCTTCTGACCCATACCGATGGAAATTAAAGGGAGCTTGTAAGGGCACAGAAAAACAGGTTTTCATTGTGTCAAATAAATTATACAGAAGTGAGGAAAAGTCAAACTGAAACAYAGGAAATGTCAAGTCTGGTGACTTCTAGCTTACTGCCCTATTATAATTTAAAGTAGTTTTATACTTACTTCAATGTTTCATGTCTATCTGGATGATGCTGTATGACTTTGGCCAATGCATCATATTCTGAAAGACATTGAAATAGTTAATCTAAATGCTTCTGAAAATACTGATTCAAGAACCAAACCTCAGGTAGCACAGATTCCTTTTCCTTCTTAAAAAACTGTTTTAACATTTTTCAAAACACCTTTAGACAGCTCTGCATTGCTGCACACTTGGTCTTTTATGTCTAGCTCATGAACAYTGGGTTTAGATACAGTCAAATGTACATGTACAGAAAATGGTGCTGATATTACACATGAACATCCAAGATTTTTAGAAAAAAGTATAAAATGATGCATGGGTTTTTTTTAACTTTTAGGGTTTTTAAAAAACTATTACACATTAAGAACAATATTATGATTATACAGGCAACTAACACAGCCATTTCCTRATAGTAAGACTGTACATATGCCAGCTAACTCATTCACATGGAAAAATCTGTGCTGCAGACGGGGCAGAATATACCAAAAAGCCAGCACATCAGACCCATGTTTGTGAGGATGCAAGAACTCTACATTCCACTGGTTAAGGTTATTTTAATTTCCGGTTGAGCTCAAAATTATCCAYAGCATTGGTCAAACAATTGTATTTAAAACCTTTCATGTTAGGTTTCTAAAATTTTTCTTCGTCATTACATTTATTATGAAAAAAACAAWTTTTTGCATAATTGCTCACCTTTTAGAATGCTTTACGTTTCATTTAACTATAAGCATACACTTCTAAAAATGGGGAAAAATACATCTCTTGTAACAGCCATTCAGAAAGGACACTTTTAGGTTTTTCTGATGTTGCATGTCGTGGAGATCTCCTGATTGAATCTTGCCTGTGTCATCCACCCAAACCTTTCAGCTGTGGAATCCACCAGCTTGAATATAGTAATCATGACGTCTTGTACTTCGAAAATTTGGAATCTATTTTCCAATACAATGTATTTTAAAAGATAACAAAACAATGAAACCACCAGTGTAAATACACATTTTGCTCCTTACCCTGGCGATTTTTTCTAATCCTTTTTGCTTGCAGGATTTGTTTTTTGCATTCAGAGATCTTCTCATGGGCTGCAGCTATACTGTTTTCTTATTTAAAAAAAAGAAAGAAAAGAGTTATATTGAACTCAAACAATATATGTAAATAAGCCATTCTGCTAAATTATAAAACATACAGAGCTGTTTGGGACATTTTCTCATATTTACCTATATCCTTATAGATTTTTTCATAATTTTCCATYTCTCTCAGGTTCATGTCATACACCAGAAGAGTTTTTCCCATTGAAAACTCACACTGTGATAAAGTACTCAGCATTCGTTGGTACTGGCTGTATCTGAAAACACACAAAACGTTTACTGCCAAGCAGCATAAAAATACTTCCTAACATTACAGAACAAGAAAGCAAAATTTCATGTAGCATACGGTACAGCTAAATAACAATTATTTAATAAAGAAAACATTTCGAAGATTCAATGTACAATTTCGTGGGTGTTAGAAACACTGTACACATTAGTTCCACCATCATGTCTTTATCAGTGAAAAGTGGGTATTAAAGCAGCAAACAGTTTGACCCAGGGCTTATAAATTTCCCCGCTCGGTTTGGCTCTGTGACCACCGAAGCAGTATTTTAATATTGCAAAGCTTCTCTGTATACACATTCGTAATACTGTGTCCTCTGGGAATTTATATCCAGCACTAACAGAGACCCCACAGAAGGATGTCACTCCACCTAAACTACTTTAGCCTTTAATAAAAGGCAGAACCACAGCAGCAGAAATACCAGCCGTATTTCCCTTCCCTAACAGAACAAACGCAGAACTGCCAACTAAAATATTCGAGTCATGATCCTGTTATAATAGCGGGACTCCCGGCTGGATCACGCAGCAGCACAGCAATCCTGAGGGCATTCGAGCGGTGCTGGCAGATTTCACGATACAGCCCGCAGCCTTCAGTGATTTCTGACCCGTCTGTAGCCCTCCTCTCCCAGCACAGTGTTCGGCGTCTGTGCTGGAAACACCACAGAGCCACAGGAAAAGCAGCTGTGCACATTTTAACACGGATCTCTTCCAAATGGATCGAGCCCTGTTTTCCACTGAAACSCAAGCTATGCAGTTCCAAGACTTAAAAAACCAAAACAAAACAACAAGATACCCTTCCTCCTGAGATCCGGAATTACACCAYTTAATGAAACTCTTCACCAACAAATTGATCCGCCTGTCGTCACCAGCTCCATCGCCATCGATCAGCAGCCGYTTGCGGATAACTTCATCTGAGGAGAAACTCCCGTTAGCGCCTCACGCCATGGCAGCCGCCTGCCAGCGCCGCGCACGGGCCTCTCCCGGCGCCTCAGGGATCCGCTCCCGGAGCCAGGGCGGGCGGATCTGCTGARCCGCGGGGGCTGCGGGGCCGGGGGCGCATGGAGGGCCGCGGGGCCGGGGCCGCGATGGAGGCCCTTCTGCGGGGTGAGCGGCCCCGGGGAGAGAGCGGGGGCCACGGGCAGCCGCTCCCCGGAGGGCGGGCGGGGGGCGCGGCGCTGAGGGGAGCCCGGGCGGGGGTCGCGGCGCGGGGCGGGAGGAAGGAGGAGAGGATGGCGAGAGGGAGGGAGGGAGGTCTCACCGTCGGTCACGGCCCCCATGGCGGCGAGTGCCGGAGCCGGCGGGGCGGCGGCAGCAGCGAGTGAGGTCAGCTTCCCACAATGCAGCCGGCGAGAGCGGCGGCCATGGAGGGGGAGGCGGCGGCTGCTGGGGCCTGAGCCGGCGGGCGGCGGACGCGCGGCCCGGGGAGGGCGGGCGGGAGAGCCCCGCGCCCCGCGTGGAACCGGCCCCCTGGCGAGGGGCGGCCCCGCCAGGTGAGCGCCCGACGGGGGAGGGAAGCGGCGGTCCCGCAGCCAGGCTCCACCTCCCCGCCCCCGCCACCCGCACCGGCCCCGCCGCCCCCCGCCCGGCCGCCCCGCCATGCCCCCGGCACATGGTCCCGCGCCATCGAGGCCGCCGGGAGCGGGGSCGCCTCGGCCGCGTTGTCGCCACGGCCCTGGCTCGGGGTGTCCTCCCCGGGGTGCCGTCACCAYCGCCCTCGGTGGTCCCGATGTCCCCGCACGGGGCTCCCGCACGGCCGCGGCGGTGTCGTCCCGCCTGCGGTGATGGTGGTCAGGGCATGAGGGAGCAGGTGAACGGTCCCGCCATGGTGGCGATGACCCAGGGAGCAGGTGGATGGTCCCCTCACKGTGCCCGGTGTCATGGACACGGCACTGTGAGGGTGGTGGGATCCGCTGTGGTGGCTGAAAAGAGCGGGAGCACCGGCTCCTCGATGTCTTTTCCTGGGTAAGGGTGTAGAGGATGTACCCATGGCGCAGGTGTCAGCGAGCTGAGCTGGCCTCCCTGCCCACCCTTGGGCTCATCCCCACGCGATGCTGGGAGGTCAAGCACAAGGGCCCGGGGTGTGCAAAAAATCATTATTCTGGTATGTTTCCTGGCGAGTTTGACTATCATCAGCATGTAGGAACAATAGCTRTTTCTTCCTGTCCTGACAAACTAAGCCGATGCTGGAAAAAATGTCTCAGGTAGTGTAGAGGTGTCTGGAGAAAAGAGATATTGAGGTGTTACCATGTCCTGAGTTTTAGGCTTTTGGTACATGGACTTGAACACTTGGACAGTACTAAAGCTGGAAATGTTACTGTCGTGTATATCATCGAGACGTTCCCAGAGCCTGACACCTTCCTATTCCCTCTTCGTTTTGTTTTGGACGGTTAAGTGTCTTATGGTCTTGTTCTGCTGAGCACTGTTCATTGACAGTTTTAAAGTGATGGGGAAAATCAGGRTGAGAAAAGAACGAAGTTAATGTGTGCTGTAATCTTTTCGTTCCTGGTTTTAGAGCTGTGGGTGATTAAGAGGCGCTTTTTTGTTCTGGATAGAGGCATTTAACAGCTCTTTAYGGATTTGTAGATTGTTTCAAGTCAGTACTTTGTCTTCAATAGGCAACTGGTGGGGTCCTTTGGAAGGTGCTGTCGGGAAAGCATTACTGGGARTTGTCATTAAAACTCTGCCTGAACTTTTAGGAATAAAGAGTTTCCAACATAGAAAACTTGGATAAGTGGTTTCTATTCTTGAAATTTTTATGTACTCTTATGTGATTGGTGAGTCATATAATTTTATATGAAAACCTAACTGTCCAGTTACCCAGGTTTGGGCCAAAGAATGGGCCTTGCATTCATGAATTATGTAAGTGCTATTAAAAACGCTCACTTATATAAACTCTGGTTTTGTTGCTATTTGATATATATGGTTTGACTAAAAATTTTGGTTTTCTTTAGGCTTTGGGCACTATAGTGCAGCCCTAGTATTTTGCCAGAGGGTGAGAAGAAGACTTAGCTGAACTTTTCTATGCAAATTTTACACAGTTACTGCCTTTCCCTCTTTACCCACTTAATTCYTTAAGCATCTTGAAACATGCAGTTTAATCAAGACTTAATGTTTTTCTTGCCACTCTCTGAGGTCTATTTTCTGAGCCCTTTTAGTTTTTACCACAGAGAGAAGGTGGTCARAACTGAAGACTATTATAGGTAAAAATCCACGATTATTTATTTAATAATTTCAGAACTTTTGTGTGATTTTCTGTCATTTAATTCAATACAGTCTTTTCTCACTTTTTGTTAATCATTCYGCTCCTGRTCAGATAGTCKTATTAAGCTCTCCACAATGACAAAYAGATAGTCCTTGAGTAATTATTTAGAATGCAGCAGTCCATATGATCAGTTAATAATATTTAATGACTTYGTGCTATTCTTCTCTTCATATTGTGTTACTAATTACAAGCTTCTATGAAATTTTTTGTTCTGGGTCTCAGGCTCATGAGAACAATTTTGAGAACAAAGCCATTATTTTTCTTTTTAAGRCAGGGTTTTCAGGCATCATCAATGTCCATTAACTTTTCTCCTTTAGAATGGGAAKTAGAACTTGGTAAATACATGATCAAGAAGCTCTCTGAGGCTAGGTATTGAGGCAATAGCCTGTTCTCTCTCCTGCTCTGTTTTGACCTATTAAATATCCATGAGATGTTTTTGCCTGGGAAACCAGTTCCTGTTTGCTGGATTTCCATGCACGTTTGAGAATTCACTCTGTATTAGGCGTCTTTGTTTTGATTTGCTCCATTTCCAAGTAGAATTCCTCGTCTTGTAAGTGTGAAACAACCCTTGTTTCATATGTGTGGAGTGTGTTGCACTGGGCTATATACAGCCATGTCTTTGCCATTAATTCAGTGCGATGTATGATATAGATCTCTGGAGCAGGGTTGACCTACTCTTATTTATTTGTCCTTCACCACTTCGRGTATTCTCTGCAGATTCTATCATCTGCAGTCTTTTATATAATCCTCCAACTGACCAGCAAACACGCTGAGCAGCGCTGGACCTTCCCTAAAGCATCAGTAGTGGAAATTCCACAATAGGAAAAAATGTCTTGCACAGGGGACAGCACCTGACTCTGTGCCAGCTCTTTTGGAATAAGTACCTGTGTGTGCTTTCGACCAAGCTCAATGTGATGCTGTTTTCCCTCTTTCCTTGAATTCCTTTATGTGTGCCATATGGTAAGACCCTGGAGCAGCTTATACATAATAATTCGTTGCACATCTGTCCTTGTCAAAAGTGTTCAGTGATCCTCTGTAATGCTTCCAGGTGACGCTGGGTGCAAGAAGTATAACCTAGGTGAGTTTAGTACTGCAAGATGTTACACGTGTGTGAAACTGGCTCTGCTTTTTCATGAGTATTCTTTTTTTTTATCCTAAAAATGTGGCTTTTAAGTGTGCTGATGTTTTGGTTTTTTTTGTTTTTTTTTTTTTTTTTTTTTTTTGAGGAAATCTGTTAATGCTGAAGTTTTTTTTCCTGAAAAGCCATCTACGAGAGTCAAAGTTTAAAGTGACTTTATACCTCCTCCCTTTTTTTTAACTGTGTATAACATTTTTCTTTTTATCAGCTGCAGAAAAAGTTAAAGGGGAAGAAGCTTTTTATAGAATTCCAGGCTATAATGAGCTATGATTTTTAAGAGCTAAGAAAACAGCTTTAACTATTGACGAGGTGGATTTAAAATATTTTTCTTAAGCCTCCTTAATAATTTATGAGGTGGTTTTAAATTCCAGGTTTTCTTCATGTTAAATAACTTCTAAATCAGACTTCTGTGTAGCACTAAATCTTACAGAGATCTAAGTATAGTAGGTCAGAAACTGCAGGGTATTTTTATCCAGTCCAACCTATATTCTTGTCAGAAAGCCATACCAAATTTATTTAGCGAGACCTATTTTCTGTAAGCCTATGTTTAGCATTACTTTTTACCACCATCCTTTATTTTTCTGTTGATTATATAYCAGGATTTTGTGCAAGACTGATATCAAGCTAACTTAGTGGGATCATGCTGTTTTTCTCATTTTAAATTATGTTAGTGTTTTATTTTCTTTGCAGTCTTCTGTAGCCTCAGCTTTTACTGAAAATTAGCATCAGTGTTCCAAGAGCTTGTCATCTCATTCTGTAAAAATTCTAAGACACTGGCTGTCTAATTCTGCAGATATTAAAATAGTCACTCTTGGCAGATAAACCTGAAATTTTTCAACCCAGTGATTGAGGTATAAAAAGTAGTGAGTGGTTCTTAGCCTTGTAAAAAGCTTTCCTGACATGGACCCTTGTGTTTCTGCAGAGCCAGCACATTTTCGTAGAATTACAACAGAACAAGAGAAGGGAGTGAAAATACTTGTTGTGACTGTAGTGACAATACCAATAATTTTAAAATGCAACATTTTGTTGTCTGAACAGTAATCAATTTTGCTGTCTACTGCTGTGTTACCAAGATTGATTAAATGTACTGTTAATCCCATATTTTGAGAACCAGGCTCCTATCAGATAATAGTGTAACCACAAGTTGTGGTCTACAGTATTGGTTTTATTTGTTATTTTTTATTTTGTAAGTGAAAGAAGCCTGTAAAATTCCAGAAGTTTTGACAGAGGCACCTTGCCTGAAAAGATTTTGTTCATTAGAAAGACATTTTATCTCCTGAAGGGAGAAAAGCTTATCTTAGTCATAAAAAAAWAGTGCTGCACGGTCCTTTGAAWWAWTTTTTCCTAAGCRAGGGCTCTGTGTCTTAGTTAATCTYAATTACACAGGTGGCATTCTGATATTGTCCTCTTTAAGCTAGCTTCACAGGAATTATGTAACAGCTTTCCACATTTCATATCCGGATCCTACTGAATATTTATGAAGCTTGAAGATCAATTATTGTACATTTTAGGATGATCTGTGACTAATTTATTAAAGCTTGTCAGACTCAAGTTGAAATTTCATGATACTGGAAATGTGGGTATTTCAGTGTAGAAGCCAGAGATTTCAGTTGCAGGGATGCAAAGGAAGATGTGCCTTGTGTGTGTGTCAAAAGGGGCTCAAATTGAGGAGTGGAATTAGCAGGAGTAACACCATGGGTCATGATACCTTTTCCCAGGGACTTGGTAGATTCCCACTTAAGCAGGAAAGTCAAGGTGTTTTAACAGGTGTCTTGAGAAACTCCGTGTCATGAAGCTACAGATTAGCTGGTTAGAATTTTCTTTTAATCTAAAAATCATTAACACTRTAGACTTGAGCTGCCTGTGCGATGGCTCAGAGATCCCACATGATGTCTGCATTCTGTGATTTAAAGTGACTCAGGTAATTTCYGGGTGGCATTTCATGCTGTTCTATGATTCTCTTTCATGTATTTTGTAAGAAAGCAGACATTTGTTCTTTTGGAATTATTTTTGACAGGATTAGTCAGTTATCTAGCATTCTCTTAATTTGTTGGCAGGATTTTTTCAGGATGACTTTATTTTATTTTACTAAGGAAAAGGAGCATATTTAATTTTTTCCTTCCTCAATCCTTCGGTTCATGGCTTTGGTAACGATCGGTGTCGTGACAGAGTTTTCAGAGGAAGAGGGGGATGTTTAATGAGGTTTTACCACTGACTTAGAAGAATTTGTCCTTACTGGCATTGGGCCAAATGGTAAATGTTTGTGTTTAACTGTGGTTTGAAACATTGGGTGAACAATAAGAGAGCTGYGAATATCATATTTACTTGTATCAAGTTTAAATAAATAATGGTTAGTGCTACCGAGGAAATTTTGCACAATGATTATAAGGGAAAACAGGCATTTCCTCCTTCGGAAAGCCCAACTTCAGAGCAGTGTTTTCTGAATCACGTGGCCAGATGCTTTGACTCGGTTAAGAAAGCTGAATCAGAGCTATTGCGCAGCTTCTGAGTCAGCTTTTCAAAGTTTAGGAAGATTGGTTGGTCAAGTTTGTTTTCTTTCATTTATTTGTTAAAAGCAGTCCCAAACTGTAAAAGGAGATGTAGAAATTTTACAAGGCTTTGAGCTTGGCCACATCATGGAGAGATGGTGAAAGAAAGGTTTCTGTCTCAGGAGTAGGAGAAAGAAGGTATCAGGTCTATCGATAAACATCTGTTTCTTGTTTTAAATTGCATTTGTATTTTGCTTTGGATTATTTTATGGTTTATTTTCTTGTAATAGAGAAACTGTGCCAGAGACAACTACAATTTACAGTTCCCATTAAACATGATACACTGGCACATGTTCTCACCCCTTGATTTCTGAGGTACAAGCCTGAGCAGTGAAATAGAAATAATTGGAGGCATGATTACATRCTTGGGTGATGCCTGCTCAGGTTTAGGTTTTAGTTTGTAATATGTCGAATGAAATATGGGTGGCACTGGTCAGGCACTGGAACCCCAGGGAATGGTCGTGGCCTCAAAACTGCCAGAGCTTGAGGAGCTCAAGGAGCATTTGGACAATGCTCTCAGGCACGGGGTGGGATTGTTGGGGTGTCCTGAGCAGGGCCAGGAGTTGGGCTTTGATGATCCTTGTGGGTTTCTTCCAGCTCATCATATTCTGTGGTTCTATGAWTCTGTGATCCTGTGGAAACACTGAACTTTGTTTCTGACCACTGTTAGCCTACCAATAAGGACTGGAACAGTGTGAAAAAACCCAAATGAAATTGTGGTCTTAGGAAAATGGCATATTCTCTTCACTTTATTTTTCTGGGGTGACAAAAGTAGCTTCCAAATGATTGCTTCAGTTGCTGTCAAAACAGATGGTTTAAACAAATATTTCAAGAGACATGTGATGAGCGGATAACTGGACRCATACCAGAGAGTGTCAGATCCAGGAGGGGCAGGTCCAGGTTGTGGCTCAAGCTGGTTGCACCAAAGGGGAGGTTGTTATGGCTGAGGCCAGTTGGGCCATGTTTCCATGAAGGTGGGAGGGGGCAGATTCTTTAGTATTTACTGGTGTTTTGATAAAATTACACCAACCAGAGCAGTTTGAAAAGAGATGATAAATCTGCACATTTTCTACGCAGTAGCTGAAGTAGGAACGTGCTTAAATCCTTCCTCTATCCAGGGCTAAGCACCTTTCTCCAGGGAGCATTTTGGATTCACGCTCTCTTGAAATTAGGATCATAAGCCCTTTCTTTCAAAAAGGGAGCAAAGGTCAATCTTTGCTTTCAAAACCCAGGAGGTGGYGGTGGTTCTGGTTCCCTTTTCGTCATTAGCAGAGCTGTTATCCGCTAGACTGCTCACCACATGTGTGGGAGACTTCAACCCAGCTATCCTCCTTCCTGAGGGGATTAATGCCCATAATTCTTTCCATCAGAGTGATTTTTGTAATCACCAGACTGTTGACTAGTATGAAGTGGTGTTGCTGTCGGAAAGATGGACTGAACACAGCAGTGAAACCCAACACAAAAGATACTCAATGACCGAGGACTAAGGTGTTTAAGGGAGTAATTCATAAAAGCAAACCAGTAATTTCAGAAGTGTAAGGAAAGCACAATCAAGATAATTTTTGAATTGCCAGTCCTATTCTGTTCCAAGATGCACRAGTGCCTCCCTGGTGATTTCTGTACTTTATTTTCAAGCAGGGATAGAATTTGAGCTTGAAAAGTACAAGGAACGGGGAAAAAAAACGCCAACAAATTGTGGAATAAAATAATCTGCTTCATAGAATATTTTGGTGTTTTTACAGAATTTTTACAAAAGGTAAATAGATAATTTAATTAGGAAACATTAGGAAACATTTTCAAGCATTAGGAAGAAAAGGAATTGGGCACAAAATTCATTAAGCATGTGTATTTTTATGTGTTTGTATATATACAGATAAATTTTCAGTTGGGATATGAAAGTGATTATAGGTGGGCCCAAAACATTTAGCCCAAAGTGTTATTTCTCTTTGTAGTAGTTACAAAGCTAGGTAACAATATATCTATGTTTTGATTAATGTGCAGGCTACAAGGTAACTTTTCTGACAATGTTTTAGTAGAGATGATGTAAACAAGCATTCCCATTTGCCTCTTGTGTTTTTTTAGAACATTAGTGCAGAATGCTTGAAAACCACGAGTTCTTTTTGGTCCTCTGCCTTTTGCCTTTATTTAATAAAAATTTAAATTYTGGTTATACATAGAGAGAATTGAACTAATAAAAGAGGCAAGGCAGAAAAATTGGATTTTGTAACTTAGATTAATAAAGATTGGCTTGTAGGAGAYGAGAGTAAAACAAAACCATGCTAATAATAAGTATGCACCTGTGATTTTGTGGTTCATGGTAAATATTTTCACTTCAGTTTCATTCCAGTGTCACTTTGACAGTTATGAGTTGGTGGATTTTTTTTCATTTTTGAGAACTGCTTGTGGTTTTTGGGGGGATGTGTGTGTATATATATAAAGTTAGGATGCTGCTTAACAATAACATCCTGAAATAAAATTGTGCACAAGGATATTAAAATAAAACATATGAGATTTTTTTTACATGTCATTAGTTTGAAATTTAATTTTAGAAGCACCCAAATTGCTCTTGAACTGCAGCCACTTTGTCTGGATTGGAATTGAAGGATATTTGCTGTCAGATTTTTCTGGTGGAACTTTTCTTTGCTGTTACGTGAAAGACTTGCACAAGCAGTAGTGACTGACTTWAACTGTAGTTTATGTCATCAAACAAATGGAAGGAAATAGCTCAAGAGCTGTTGTTTTCAAATGTTTAAAGAAGTCTGTCCTGGTCTTTCAAGCCCTTAAAGGGATTTTGAACCTTACTCATCCTCTGGAATGTTGGCATAGACTCATGGTGATAATGCAGATAACTAATTTCCCAATGACTGRATTATTCTTATCGAATCATGATTTGTAATTGCCTCTTCAGAGTCTGTTTCTCGTGTCTTTCTAGGACTGGCCTACTAAATTTGGCACAGAGTTTCAACTCTAAGACAGCCATTTTGCAACCTGAATTTTCTTCTCTTTCTGCTAATATCAGTGAGTGAAGYTGYTGTTCTGCATCTTCTTTTGAGATGGATATTATGAGAATCTGTTGCTCCTTTGCAGAGGCCTCTAAAAGTTAAGTTGTTTTTAAATAAGCAGTTGTTCTCTGCTGGCTTCTGTGCAGGTGGTGTCTTTTAAGCARCTGCAGTACTGTCATGGCTTGGGGAAAAAATAAGTAACAGGCAGCCCTAGCACAGGGCAYCTTCTGGGAGGTGTGGGTAGGGTACAGCACCATGTGTTGTTGTTGAGAAATGTGTTACAGCAATTCACAACAAAATGTAGGGTTTGGTTGGGTTGTTTTTTTTTTTTTTTTTGACACAGCTATAGAAGTAGGAAAATATTACCTTAACTCTGTGTCACTGAAGTTAAAGGAATGGTTTCTGCTAATCCGGTTGTCAGCAGGGCCCAGACTTGGCTACGCTCCATTATCCTTTTTGTTGAGAAAGGAGGAAGGAGTAATTGGAAATTCCATGATCTCTGGTGTCGAGTCAAAGATCTTCCCAGGCAAGTGTCTCGTCGTGAGCAATGTTGATATGAGATATAGTTGTCTGTTGTTATCAGAGAATTTAGAGCTTAAGAGTGGTATTTGCCTTAGAAATCGAAATACTTCAAAAAGGGAAAACATAACTATTGAGACTTTATGCACATAAATATAGTACTGGAGGATATATAAAAGAAAAACCTCGCTTTCATGTGGTCGTATTTTGTGAAGATTTACCTTGAAGCTTTCAGATAATTTTTTTACTTTTTATTTTTCTTGCATTGAGTATTTTTCTGCATTTCTGTTTTTTCACAGCTCTTCTTTGTGAACCATCTCTGATATCAATGGGAAAGTGCATAGCTTTGTTGCAGGGCAATGGGGCCAACCTTCTTTTTATATTTGTGCTCACATTGTAATAGTGATGTCTTATTAACTCAGGAGCAGGACTTGAATTTTTAAAGTGATAGGAATATCATCTATGCTTTTATTTGTTTTACTTATATGTAAAATCATTGCCTAGAGTAGGAGTGCCAGCTGTGTTCTAGCTGAGCTTCCTAAACTTAGACAAAAAAAAACCCAAAATAGATCTATAAAATAACATTAAGGATCATCAATTTGTGAAAATAAGTCTGCTTGATCTCCTTTAGTTTTGAAATAAAGTATTCATTAACTGCACACATGGAGGATTTCAGGTCTGGATTGGATAAAATTAGGAAAGAGGAGGTGTGGAGATGCCAGTTCAGTTGCTTAAAGATCTAAAAAACCATGATGCATAGACAATGTGTGTCACAGGAATGCAATTCCTTATGGTAAAAAAGAGGGGACAGAGAGGATGAGAACATGGATCTGTTGAAGGGCATTGCAAAGCAGGGGGCTTGTGGCAGGTGGGAAAATAGATCGTATTCAAGCAATGAAGATTGATCATGGGCCAACACAGTTCTCTAGTGGAAGTATTGAAAGGCTGGAATAATCGCCTGTGGGACAGTGGCTTGTCCATTGCCCCAGGTCTTTAGGAACAGGTTTGRTTACTTGTATTGTTCCCACCAGCTAGCTTAGTTATCATGGCCTGGGGCTGAGGGATGGACTGGCTGACCTTTGGAGGTTCCTTCCATCTCTCCTTTCAYGAAGGGATCTCTACACACTGGACACATTTTAATAGGATCATGCTGAAACCTGTTTTCCAGCTCTGTAACCTATTTATCAATTCTACTTCAAGTCAAATTTGTTGCATCTGTAAAAAAGGCTGTGGTAGTTGTCAAGGAAAGGTTGTGTTTTTCAATGGTTTTTTTTGGCAGCACTTCTTTCATGTCATCCTCCAGGACAATTCTGCAGTGAGTCCCTGTCATGCTTCTGTTTAAATATTCTTCTCTGCTGTAATGTTGCATCTAGGCCAGTAACAGAATTGTTATTCTGCTTGGAAAAATGATGGGGATTCGTGGAGTGCCTTGTGGGGAAAAGCATGTCCTGAGTGTGGATCAGAATGAGCAATTGTTCCAGCTGGCTGCATTCAAACTGTTGATTTCGGTAACTACAGCTTGACATTTGGTTCATGTGTAGGTAGCCGTGTTCAACAGTGAGATTTGTAATTCCATTTAATTTCATTTTATCTGTGAATATGTATCCCCTTAGGAAAAATTAATTTCTTGGTGGGACTAGCAGTAAAAGGAGGGATACTGTGGAACCTGGAGGTTGTGTATCTAATGGAATGATAAATGTGAGAAGAAATCCTGTGTTTTTGTAATGCTCCATTACCAGTCTGCCTGTCCATGAGCAGCAGAGTGAGGAAACTGGAGAACTGATTTCTTCACAAGGCATTATTAGTCATAGCTAATAAATTATTTTAATAGCTAAAGAATATGCTAACACTCACACAGSTTTGGCT
Organism: Malurus melanocephalus; assembly: GCF_030028575.1. Lineage (NCBI taxonomy): Eukaryota > Metazoa > Chordata > Aves > Passeriformes > Maluridae > Malurus > Malurus melanocephalus. The sequence goes on from NW_026623477.1 coordinate 698,771, forward strand.
TCACATCTGTGTATGGTTTGCAGAGAGGGGAACTGCTACTGGGAATATTTTAAAATGCAAATTATTATATTCTCCAGGTAAATGATAACAAAAAATCCTTCCTTTTATTCTGCTAAAGAGTATCTAGTGGTTGTTTGACTAATGCTTGAGTATTAGGCACCTTATTAATAGTTACATAAGTAGTAGTTAGAAAAAGATATGATTTTATACAGTAKAATAAGCAGCTGTGAATTAATACAATATATAAATATGTGTCAAGCTTACAGTGTRTCCGAAGTGCTGTTTGCCTGGGTGGGCTTTTGTACACATTTAAGCCGCTAGTATATTTGGGTCAGTATGAGTGTATTTCTTAAAAGCAAAATATTGGTGTTTTTAAATTAAGTTTTATGCCACTAAAAAGACATTTCTTGTATTATTAAGATCACKAATGTCATGAATGTTAAAGCCTTGATGGCATTTTAACACTGGTAGTCTGAAATTTCACTGTTCCATCTTCAGCTAATGAGATTCTGTACTCAGTTATTGTAGCCCAGCATATTTCTTAGCAAGCAAACTGAAACACAGGATTTACTTGAAAAGCAGTATAGTGCYATTTTATATCTATTTTCCCCACCTGTGCAATTTAAATGTTTATAATAAAATTGCAGTTTTCACAGAAAATCATGGAGACACGGGCCAAATGCTTATTCAAAAGGCATTTTAAGAAGAGAAACCTAACTTATTTAATCTTATAAGTTGGTTGCGACTTTCTAAAGTGAGTTCTCATTTGTTGTTTTTGTTTTTTCTTCTGCCTGCAGCTGACATTTCTGTCATTGCTGTAACGTTTGTGTCCTGCTCGTGTGAATCGATGCACTCTGGCTCTAGGTGGCAGTCACTGGTAGGCAAAGGGAAGAGTCGTTCTGGGATGGATGCTGGGCTTGGTCCCTGCAGTGATTGGCTTCTCCAGCTGGAATTTTTATGGTGTTGGACAGCAATAAAAGTGTCACCTCTGCTTCTTTTCCTTCTAAACTGCAGCGGGGATACTATGAAGAAAGGGGGGTGGGGAAGGGAAGAAAGGATAGATGATGTTGCAGTGAAATATTCACAAAAGAGAGCTTTAGTAATGCTGACAATACAGAAGAGATTTCTTTTATATCAGCATGACTCCTGTCCTAGATTARCAGAAATAAATTTGTTTATAATGGAAGAAATACCAGGTTTTCACTAAATTCAGTTTCAAAGAGTGAAATACCAAAATAGTTTGACCAAAGTGCAGTCAGGGATAATAGGAGCAGAGACATGTGTGACTGTAATTTCATTTYGTTGAGTGAAGATTTCCCCACAGGTTTATGTCCAAGTGCAGAAGGACAGCTAGTTCCCTTTTTGCTTAAGATCTCGTGTCTTCCACCCTCCCTGCATCCCCATCCTCTCTTTGCAGTGTCCATGYTATCTCAATTTCCAAACTCTTTCCCATCATTATACAGGTAATTCCCTTCCTTCAYACTTGTTAGCAATCTTTCACTTGTTTCTCCACTCAATCTCTGCTCTTTAAAGTAGGATGGCTTGAAGGTTTTTCTCTGCCTCTCTTGATACAGGTGCTGTTTCCTTCCCTAACTCCTCRCTGCTAAACTGTTTGATAGAAAGTTGCTTTGAAAAAGGTGGCAGCACTCAAGCAAATGAGCAACAGTTTCTCACCCCTTGCTGTGTTGGGCTGATTGCACTTCCTAAGATGAATGCTGCTTGATAAGAAAGTTACTGTTATAATATAAATCACAGTTCAAATCCAGGATTAATCTATACATTTTATTGATCTCTGGTTTCAAATGCAGTGCCAGATTACAGTCTTGTTTACCTATGTGCAAATCCCAAGAAAGTCTTTGGAAAGATCTGGAGTAGTTCTGGAGGTATACCTAAGATCATGTTTTGGCGTTCTATTTTAAAGGTAAAGAAATTATTTACTGTTACTTTGCATACTGTATTGACTACTAGCTCTAGTAAAGGGACTCTGATCCTCTAAGTGCTTTGCAGATATTCTGCAGGATATTTTTGCACTAAAAAGGAGTAACCAAAACCCAAAAGATTGATTTTTGCTTTATGCAAACCTAGCAACAAGCTTTTCATTTCTTAACATACTAGTTTTAACTGTGGAAAATGACAAATTTTTGAAAAGAAACATTCTTTAGCTGCAGAAGAATAAAACAGAAAACAAACCACMAAAAAACCCCAGCCAAAGATTTAATTAGGTCTATATTTTCACGTTTGTAATGAAAAAGACCRTTAACATTTCCAGAGTCGAGTTTTACAGTTCAGGCAAATGCATTTCCAGAACCAGTTTGAGAAATGTGGATCATCATCTGTGAGGGAATGGTTTCTGAGAGTTAGGGAGTAATTTAGTACAGATTTCTGTGTGAAGTTCATGTGCAAGAAATACAAGATAGAGATAATTCTGGTATTATGTCAAGATTATATATTAGGGTGACAGGTATCACAGSCCCTAATAGATTGCAGAGGACAGAGATAATGAAGAGTGATGCTTTGTGTTCCCAAGCCTGCCTTGGGCCTGCTATATAACTGTAGGCAAATCACTCCTGCTTCCTCARTTCCTCTGTCTGTAAAACTGATGATAATGATGTGGATTATTTTGTGTTTCGTTTTGAGATCTTAAGGGAATACATGGAAATGAAGTGGTAGGACCATGAGAGGAAATACAAGGTGGTAAAAATAAGCATCTGTATTGCAGGCAGCTTTGTTCTGGCAACTGATTATAAAATTATTGATTCTACTGTTCTTTCCTGTTGAGGGTGYCACTATGTACTTGTTCACAGGATTGTAGGAAAAAATTTGCTATTTCTTACGCTTGCTTGTCTTTCAGCTTYTCATTCAGAATTTACGATAAGGTTATTCTGCTTTTATTCTTGCCCAYTACCATCCCCATGAGGGACAGTTCAAGCTGTAGTTGGTGGAGGATAAGGACAGCAAAGRTCTGTCTGTCTTTATTTTCTCTATCTCCTCCCTTTCYATCTCTCTGTCTCTTTGGCYGTTGAAAATGTAGGTCATATTGCATCACCATAAAATGGAACAGTCAGAAAGGTGTTTGAAAAATGCTGACATCCTTAGCCTGGGGTGCATGCCAGTGTCCTTTGTTTACATTGAAAATAGTGTTGTTCCTGTGTAGGAACCAGCATCTCTTAAGGTTAGTGGTATGGTACCTGAATTATGAGTCAGATTTTAGGATGACTTTCATCTGCCTGCAGTAATTTAAAATTAGACAGATAAAATGCAGCCACTCAAAATAATGATATACACAAGGAGCTAATTTGAAATCCTTAATCTGCAATAACTGTGACRGTGTTGTTTGAATAATGTTACCTTTAACAGAGAAGCTCAGTAATAAATTTTGCAAATCATATTAATCATGTACTCTCAATTGCCTTGATTAGCTGTGCCTTTCTGCCTTTAAAAGTGTGTTTAAATTATATGTTTGTATATTCTTCTTAGTTTTTTGCTTTGTTATTGTTTTAGTTCATGCACCCTTAAATGATCCAATCAGGTTTTTTTTTCATTTTAAAAATGGAAAATCCTGATGTACAGTGTAAGGCTTTTATTGTTTGTTTCTAATGTAATACCAGTTGTAGTTGGTATTTAATATTCCTGTGAYTAAAAATGCAGAACATGTATTTTTCCTCTCTACAGACATGTATAAATACCATTGTCAAAGGAATCTATAAATATAATTTCAACTTATATTTATCTTAGTTTGCTGCAGTAAGGTAATGTATTTTATGGATTAAACTTTCAAATAAACAGTGGCATAAATCATACTGCAAGATGTTGGTGTTTTGAAATACAAGACAAAATACTTGCTTATAGAAAATCTTGCATTATTTCTGAAACAGAGTATGTTTTTTACCTTTCTGTTCAATGCTTTGTGTGGCTTTACTTAAACTGTTGAAGTGGAATATGCAAAGGCTTCTAATGACTTTGTTAATCTTACTGCTGAGGAAGATTTCTAAGTTAAAACAGGAATTGTTGGAAGATAAAAATAAAACCAGTGATGACATGATTTGTTGAGGAAGGTAATGAAAGCTAGTCTTTTCCTGTTGCCATTACACAAAGGAAAATTATAGTAGTCAAAGTTAAGACCCGTCAAGTGCACTTTACTGTGCGTAATTATTTTGTAATTTTTGATCAATTTATTTAGAATTATCCAAAAGGTGTTATTGCTTCTCCTTTGATGAAGATATAAGTTATATAGCAACTAAAATATGAGTTATTAAAGTTTGATCCTTCTCATTATTAATTAAGATACCTATGCATGTTTGAATTTGTATCAAAATAACTTGTATCATTATTATATTTTGCACCAAATATTCTGTTGCACTTGTGTTTGCACAAATGATGGTAAATATTTAGRTAATTCCAAGAAACACTTCCTTTTGGTATACATAGGAAATACGTGAAATCTTGAGAAGCTGCAATTTTTTAATTGGTGTTTACAGAAGTTTGGTATTTAATCTCTGTTTGAAGCATGGAGCTGGTATTTTTTCTTCTGTCTGTGAAGGCGTGAAGAATTGTGTCTCCTGGAGGTACTAACAGGGCCAATTGTGCAATTGGTGGGTCTGATACCATCTTTGGCCCTCTGAGACTCTGTGGTTGGTGGGTTCAGAGTCAGTCTCCAGCACAGCTGGGATTAACCTGGGCACTGCTGGGATTTTCCCCTGAGCTGCCCATACCAGAGTCCCTGGCATCCAGCTGCCCATCTTTGCTTCCTCCTGCTCCTGCCTCCCCAAAGGGCAGAATGAAACCTCAGGAGGTTATCCCCAGACTTAGAAAGTGTGTAAATGAAGCTCAGTGCTAGGCATGATTATACCCTGCACGGCCACATCTTTGTTTATGTAAATATAGCCTTTGTATTTTATCTTAGATTTGAATATTTAGTAGATTACATGGGGTAAAGAWTGTTCCAAAATTTAGGCACATCCTTTGTTGCATTTTTGTTGCATCTGAAAAGAAAAAGGACCCCAATTGGATAGCTGAGGCAWTAGTTTTGATGCTTTCAGAAGTCAGGGATGCTCTATCACATACATTTCCATTTTCTTTATTTTAATGWGTTGATTTGCAATTACAATTTTCATGTAAATGTGTTTCCCCTTAAATGGATAATATGCATTTGTAATTGYAACTGTGCCTATATTACGTATAATCTGTAGATACAGTTTTGACTGAGTATAGCTTTTGCTCTGCCAGGCTGTGGTTTCCTGTCTTGCRTATCAGTAACTCCTCAAAGTATTAAATAGGAATTTCATCCAAGTTTCTTTGATAGTCTGTCAATGAGAGTGACATAGTGCTTCACTGGTTTGGAAATGCAGGCCTTTTTCCATTTTCCTCAACTGCTGCTTTGGCTATTTCTATCTTTTTCCACCTTTCAACTAGCTCTTCGATTTCCAGGGTACCAAGGAGAGAGCTCCACCCAGCTTGTTCTCAATCATCCCATCAGTTCCTTGCATCACTCTCTGCTGACAGTTGTGCTTGTAATCGACCTGCTGTAAATTCTCAGCAAGAACCATTCCTGTTCTCTGCCCCCCATTATCCAGAGCAAGAGTTCTCTTTTAAAGGGTCCTTAAGCTGTCAGTTTACTCTTTTGAAACTTACTCTTTCAACTTCCTTCAAGCTCAACTGCAGGTGTAATCCCTACAGCAAAATTCACAGGTGGTGACATGGTATGCTCTGATCTCTCATATACAGGAATAAAATTTTTGCTGATCCTTCCTTCACCCTTATTTGGTCCATTTCCGTACTACTCTCTTTTTGGATTGTAAGTCTTTGGAGATGTCTTCTGCTTTATAGTTTTTGTTTTCATTTTTGCATGAAGCAACAGAACTTGTGTTTTATGTAAAAAGTAATGTTTACATCAAGATAAAAGAAAGAGCATTTTGCATGTAAAGCTCTCATATCCCCTAAAGAAATTGGGGTAGAGAKGGAGGAGTGAATTACTTCCACAGCWGGGAGGTCATGCCCGAAGGGATTRGGGCTTTGGGGCTAAACATTGAATGATCTTCTGGGAAGGGGATGGTCCATATCAATTCAGAGTCTCCTGTCCTAAACTAACAAAGGACAAAAAGGATTTTTGACAAACACTGCATTGCATTTTCCTAATCAGTTTTATATTGTAGTATTCAGTGAGATTTTTACGTGTAAGAAGGAAAAAAAGCCTTTTCTGAGACTTCTGTTTAGTGTAGAAATTTGCTAAGGATCACTTCTGTTAGGCATAAAGCAAAACAGTGCCTGCAGAGGAAAGAAAAGAATAATACTTGCTTGAAATACTTGAAACGGACGTGCTCTAAAGTCTTGCCCATTGAAAACAAGAAAAATTTGGATTTTATGCAGTAACTAGAATATAAATAATCAGGTGAGGATGTGCTTCTTAGGATCAGTTACGTCACTGAGCAGAGTCGATCTTAGAAATAGTAAATGCATCTCTAGGTGATCTCAGTCAAGGGAGTGTTAGCTGCTAAGCTGCAGTTTAAATGAAAAGATGAAAAATGGGTTTATCCTCAGTGCATAAAAAGATACAAACTTAGTTGGCAGACATTTTCCCAGAGGAGCAGCCAAAAGCCAAGAAAAGCTTCATTCTGCACCTTCCATTGGAGCAGAGCCCTACAGCCTGGGGGACAGTGGATGCCCTCTTGGACTGCATTCCTCTTGTCAGGACTTTAGTCCTTCAAGGTGAAAAACATAGTTTTCTCTGAAGTGTCATCCAGTCTTAGTGCTATGTTGGCTTATTAAAATGTATCTTAATGTCTTTTTAGTGATGAAAAGAAATCACCAGTTTAATTTCAAATCACTTATAAAATCAATTAATTGAAATATAATCTGTGCATGAGAATAGTTGAACTTTTTTCTAAGTTTTAACAGGGCTTTGGTTTAGCTTTCACCAGTTAGGCATTGATTTATGCTGAACCAAAGCAAACTGGGCTTAAGTTTAGTTTATATAAACAAGTTTATAAGCATTGAATGAAAGGATTTRAAAAACCTAAGCTTGAAATGATAAGGGTCCTTTTTGTGGGGAGGTCTCAATCTGTACATGTCTCTAAATTCTCCGTGGGGGCTCAGTGATAGTCCCTGATGTTGATTACGTGAGGGATCGTTTTTAGCTCTCCACGTTCAGTGGCACAGTGGCAACGCCACCAATAGCTGCATCCCRAGAGCCCCTGTTCTTGGAGTCGTGCTGTATTTGAGAAAAATCCTGTGCAGAAAACCCAGCAACTGTCGTGTTTCCAGCTTGTGATACAGACACAACCATCTGCTTGGGAATCTGGTCAGTAAGAGCCGATGCAAGTGCAGTAACTGGGCTGAAGATTGAGGTTTCATCCAATGCATACCTTTCTGGTAATGTCAGGCTGCCGTTTAAAGAGCTGCTCTGTACAGAAGAGACCATAACAGCTCCCTGCTTACCTTTCAATTTGAAATCCATTGCAGAAATTGTGTTTGTAAAATTGATAAAATGCTTCGTATTAGTTTTTAAATAGATACATTTATCATTAGAAAATGGAGCTGAGGTTTCGAATGTCTTAGTGCTGTACTCTTTTTCTTTTCTTTCAGAATTAATCAGGTACAAGTTAGGAAAAGCTTCCAAAATCTGAACAGATGAAGATCAATTGATAAATCAACCCAGCGATTCACCATAATTTCAAGGTACTGTGACATGCTTACCCAAATACTTTCCTTAAGCATAAGATCCTCACGCTTTAGATGTGAGAAGCGTAGAGAACAGGATATTAGCAGGGTTGCAAAGCAAGTCTGAAGTGTTACCAGATGCAGTGGGGAGACTTTAAAAATGCAGATGTTTAATGTATGTTTCAGTGAGAAATTAAGTGACCTTACAGTCAGCCTGAAAGGAGTTCAACCTGRCAAGCACCTGCCAAACTTAAAAAGATAAAGCTAAGCTGAATTATATCTTTCAATCAATTAGGTGAAGTGATTTGGAAAATTAAGTTGTGGCAGGTAGGGAATATACTAGAATCAATACTTTATTTACTTTTTGTATTTTAGAAGTAGACTTCATTTTTTKAATATTTATTTGTGTCTATTTCCCCATTTCCATGATATGTTAAAGCATTTGAAGTCTGTAAGGCTCTGGCATATGCCATGGCCTACCAGCTGCATCAGTCCTGTTATCTTACAAGTTCAGAAAGTAGAATTGTAATCTGAGATAAGACTGTACAGTTGCCTAACACAGTGGGTTTATTCTGCATGACTAGTGTTCATGGCAGAATGTTAGAAAAAAAAGAAAATTATGATAATTGAAATTTTGTCTGAAGGGCTGCTAGTGCAGATTATTTTATCAGGTACTGCTAATTCATTGAAAGATTATCTGTTTCTTTCTCTGTTTCCCTTACATTTATCTCTACTCTTTATCATCACATGGATTTCACCATTCTGTATTTTTTTTGCTTAACTCCATTAAAAAAAAAAAAGAAAAAAAGAAAAAAACACAACTTCACTGTTATGCACAGACATGAAAAATCCAGGCTATTACAACTTGGCCAGTATTTGCTGTGCAAATCACTTTTAACTATATTTTAAAATAGATTGCAACAGAGAGACATTACARTTAGCATGGATCTGGCCTACAGAACTTATCTTATTTAAGTGGCAGAGTTAACTTGGGCTCAAGAGCACTGAGGAATGTTTGTTAGTCTGGATCTTGCAATATTTAATGCTGGAAGCTGTAATACCTGAAGTTTTTATAGCAAAATGCTTTYCTGTGTTTTCCAGCACCCTGAGAGGTGGCTTTCTTAGTGAACTCAGAGTGTTGGGGTTGCAAAAACTGGCTTTGTTCTTTYCTATTTCCTTGCTACTCATCACTGAAAGGGCCACAACATCTATCAGGCTTTCATATAATCCTAGGAAAGTCTAGATTGGAACAATCCTCTGGACATCATCTGGTCCAGCCTTCTGTTTAAGACAGGTTATCTGAGGTCTGGGCAGTCTGAGGGCTAAATATTTTTGGCGAGAGAAAGTTCAGCATTTCTCTGGGCAGCCTGTTCTGATATTTAATTATCCTCACAGTCAATATTTTTTGTTGCATCTGTACAGAACTTCTGAAGCAGCTTGTGCCTGTTGTCYCTTGCCCTGTCACTGTGTTCCTTGTGAAGAGAGTTTCCTCCATCTTCTTTATAATTATATTTTATGCCTTGGAGCACTGTGATTACAACTCACCTGAACCTTCTCTTCTTTAGGCTGAACAAACCCAATTCTTTCTAATTTTTTCCCAAAGTTTTCCAACCTTCTAATGACTTTGTTGGCTCTCTGCTGCACCCTGTCCAGATTTTTAATGTGTTTCTTGAAACATCTCAGTCTTCCAGCCTCTCACAGTCTCTGTACTTAGGGATACTTTGGGTGGATCTTGGTCTTCCAACTTTTTGTGTCATCTGCAGACTTGACGATGCATTTATTCCAATCACCCAGTTAATTCTAAAAGATATGATATAGGGTTGAGCCCAGTTCCCCAGGGAGCTCTGTGACTGATTGCCATTTGGATTTGAGCCATTCCCACCTCTTGAGCACAGCAGTTTAGCCAGTTTGCCAGCAATCTCATAGTCTCCATCTATGACCTTCCAAACTCTCTTAGCACCCTTGCATGCATTTTGTCAAGTCCCACAGACCTGCCCATGTCCAGTTTGTGTGTTAKTTTGTTATTAACTTGCTAAGCATGTGGTCAGAGCAGGTAGCATCAGGAAAGYATCAKCAGRCARCATTCATATGTGAAAAGAAAATTTAAATTTAATTTCCTTGTGCCAGTATTCTTAGGATGCTTGATTTGACGTTAGAAGTATGACAGACACCTGAGAATGTGGGGCCTCAGCAGCTTCCCATCATARGTAGCATGGCTGTGTTCTCAAGAAAATGAAGTGCTGTAAGCTGTGCTTGGACCCAGAGTCTTAAACTGGCGAGAGACCAGGCAGGGTTATTAAACCTTGCAGGGTAATTAGGTTCCAGCAGAAGATCAGTAGTACCAAATTGTCCCCATCAAGTGCTTTGGTTTCAATAACTGGAAATTCAGCACTAATGTTTTGTTACAATTGGCCTGAACAGCTGTGTGCTTTAGTAATTCTAAGCTGTAATATCATATTCTCTGTGTATAAATGAGAATCTAAAAGGTCATACCTGTTTATGATTCCTCTGATTAAAATGATTCATCTGCACAGTTAGATTGCCAAAATGGTTTTAACATTTCCAAATTCAAAAGGTGATTTCAATACCTTATGTAAAATTAGTAAACATTAATTTGATTTCCAGATCATTAACTGGATGAATTTTGTGTAGTTTTACCTATTTACCTTTAACACTTGGAAACTTTGTATCACTACAGAGTGTTTTCTCTGTGAATGTCTCTTCAAGAATTGACAATGTGCGGTGACATTAAACAGGGCAAAGATCTGTGCTCCTCTATTTGTTATTCWGCTTTAGATCACTGTATCATCAATTCTTGCAGACATACTTGAACGCTAACTAAAGAAGGAAGTGGTTGTAATGTTTTGCTGGATTATTAATGTGTGGCAATGACAATGGCTTATAATTTGKGTGTAAAAGTGTTATTGTGATGTTTGGATAAATATAGAGGGGCATCTGTTGCATTGTCATTCTAATGCAGAACTCTGTGCTGGTGTATTTATTAGCCTCCATTCCCCAGTTCTTCCTTCCCAGAAAAAGATACCTTAAATTAGCCTTCTAATCTCAACAATATTGCTCTTTCCCCTAGTACAGGTGGTTAATAGTAGGGTATGCACAGTAATTTATATTCTGTTATTTAAAGCAGCTGTATTTCAGCATTTCTGAGCATCTCCAGCTTCACCTTTGAAGTGTTATTCATAAATAAAATTATACACATCAACCTGTTCCCAGGATCTGTGGGAAAAAAAGATGATAGACTGGCATGATTTCTTATATAATTTTTTATTSTGTGCTGCTTATGATTAGTATTATTATGCAGGATCACAATCCTGTGTGTAGTTATAAAGGGAGAAGTTACTTGATTTCGTGGAGGTCAGAGTGAACTACACTACATAATGTGGTTTTCTTAGCATATTAGTATTTTTCCAAAATGGACCTTAAATTAAATGGCCTGTTATGGCTGGCTAGTTCTGTCTTCATCTGGGTGTTCTGATTTATGTGAACTTTTATCTCTTGCTTCCATACTTGCCCAATTATAGTCTTATACTTCTCATACTGGGGATATATTTTATTTAAAATGCACAGAATGTGCTCCCTGTTCCAGTGCTGTCAGCATGAGCTGATGGGAGGGTCAGGACTTCAGCATATCAGCTGCTTGAGTTGTCACTTTATCCTGAAATCCATCTACCAACAAGTCTTCAATAATAATGTTTGTTATTAGTTTTTAAGCCCTTYTTGATCATTTCATACCTTTTGACTAGAATTAACTTACTTGATTTCATTTAGGGCCATAGTGCCCCTCAGAGCTTCTCCTTGACAGRCCTTTTGTGAATTCACTGTTTTCCTTTCTTCTGAGTACTGATAAAGTGACACCCCCGTGGATTCTCCCTGTCTCTCCYTTTGCACTTCAACTCTCACATCCTTTCACTTCCATTGAGGAAAATCATCGGTGAATTGTATCATTGTACTTCTGCTCTTAAAAGAGTTTGGCTGCAGATTCATCCTTCCTTTTTCATTCCAGTTAAGAGTTGTCATATCTCAGGTCCTATACGGAGGCTGTCATACAGATTCTAACTGAACAGCTGAAGTAGGTGTTCCCTGTTTGAACGGCTTTCCCGGACCACCTGGCAAAAGAATGAAACCTGCTGGTACAGGTGAAAAAATGCCTGCCGTGGCATGCCACCAAATGACCATCCGCTGCAGTTTKCAGCAGTTGCATGCTGYTTGTAGGCATACATCTAATCRTAGTGTCACCAGCCATGTTTAATATATTGTTAAATCTATTTAACGAACTTTAGAACTGGAGATTTTCCTTTTCTGTGTGTTTTGTTTCCTGGTTTTGTCTCCTTTCTTTCCTTTTGCAGGCTGTGTTATATGTTTTGTTTGTTTATGCTTTGTTCACATCATTATTTGGCTGTTTTCTCTACATCATCCACTGTTTTCTGCTGTTTTTCTGCCTCATATTTTTCCTTCTTCACTTTCTCTCTGAGCTTAACTTAACTCCTTCTTGTGTTTTCTCTCTGTTCTCKGAATACCTGTTCTCATTCACAGGTATGAGCAGTTTATGGTTTTTCACTCATTGCCTCAGTCCCACTGCTACTGCTCGGGCTGTTTTTCTTCCACAGATAAGTCCTTAGAACCAGTGGCATTTCCAAGCTCCTTTTTGTTCTCTTAAAGAGAAGCATTGGCTTCTTGGCAGTTTTYCACACTCAAGTGTTCTCCTGCTCCTGCCTTAGATACACTCCCCCTTAATTCTGGATGTCTAATGCAGGTGCCTAATTTAYGTGCATGGACATCCATGGCTACTTCTATGGTCAGTGGGAAGAGAAGGGCTTCTTCAAATAATGTTTTGCACCAGGAGGGACCAAACTGATCCCGAAAGTATCCTTTACTCTCTGCTGACCACCAAGGGAGCTTTGGATGACTGCACCTCTAACTGGATGTCTCAGATTTGTAACAGTCACCTCTGTTAAAGTCTACATCTTGTACATGTGTTTTCAATTCTGATCTCCTCCTAACATGATGGATTTTCGGGGGTTTCCCTATTTCTGCCTGAAATAATCAATGCATCCATGTCAAGCATTACAGAAACAATGTAAGAAAATGGAGCTATGTGCTTTAAAGAATCCAAACAATGTGTTCAGCCTGATGACTCTGTGGGAAAAGAAARTTCTCGCCACTTCCAGTCCTTGTAAAATTAGTTTTTCATCTGCCCCTATTCCTGCTGTCTGACTAATCGGTCTTGTGCACTGAACTGATGAACTGATCCTTCTGCTGCCACTTCCCTCCCTCTGCTGGAATACTGATGTACTCACGGCACAGTGAGAAAATATTTCAGCAGCGGAAGGTTTACTAAAGGACAGCCTGAGGCCCAGACTGCAGAATTAGATCTTGAGTGGGAATATATAGGGAAAGAAGAAAAGCTGTGAAAGAGGGAGGGGAAAAAATGCAACAGCCAGATTGAAAGAGCAGAGGAGAGCCATAAAGGGGATAATCAAAGCTGTATGAAATAACAGTGGCATGTGCTTTTACCTGTGTGACWGGCACTTCTGAAGCAAGAGGCACTTCTGAGTAACTTGATGAGTGTCAACTTTAGAGACTAAGAAGTTGATAATCTATTGGCTTGTTAAAATAGTTAGTTAATTGATGTAATTTAGCCAAATTAAGCCATTTTACTTTTTGCATAATTTGACACAAATACATTGGTAATGTTTAAAGAAAAGAATTGTGTGATGTGTGAACATTAATCTGCTGTGGTTGACTCTGTCACTGTTAAAGGATAGGTGATGGTGTTCTATGGTTCTGTTTGGTCACTCATCACTATATTTGTTTTCTGATTTATGTAAAGTAAAYGATAGAAAAAACCTTTAGGAATTTGATGGACACTTGGACATACCAAGCTTTCTTTTCCAAACTACAGTTGAGGCAGCTTTCTGACAGCTTACTCCAGGACAAAGAAGAGCTGCATGAACAAAATTTTTAATATAAATGAGAATATTTGACRCAGAGAGTATAGAACTGTCTGTAACTTGCTTTATCCTACAGCTGGAGTGTGAATTCAGCTACAGATGCCCTCTTAGACTCCATTTGTGAACCGCAGTTGAAGAACTAAGCTTGAAAGAAATCATACAGGTTTTTTTTTCCTATCTGGCTTCTACACCACAAAAAAAACCCCTGAGTTTTTGTTTAGAAACAGTTCAGAAATGACAGACACTTTTCTTCCAGTATGTTCTTAACTTTAATTATAAGTCRTTTTCTGTATTATGAAGTATGCTATTTGATAATCAATCAAACAATAATGCCCTCCATTCATCATGTATCTCTAGACTCTGGTTCCATGAACACCTTTACTCATGCTCAGACTAAGATGAAGCGTTTTGGGAAGSTACAGGGCAGCGAAGAGCCACTGGAACTGTCTGAAACATCAGGGCCCAGCTCAAGATCTGATGGCCTTTGATAATTAAGCCTGCTACAAATGTCTGCCGTAGAAGTCATTGTTGCTCTCTTTATCTAAATTTTATGGCATTGGCCTTTTATGAAGGAGTTAAGATAGACTTACAGTGATCGGGGGGAGAGAAAAATCACACTAGCTGTTTTGTATTAGATCTGCAGTTTTACGAGATACATTCTGAGTGTGACATAAATTATCAGTTGGGTGGAACACTGAAGCTGTTCTTATAATTACAGCCTATCCGATCCCATATGACTATGGTGTGATGAGCTTGGATTTATAGATCTTTTATATGCATAAATTTAGAAAGAAATGTCTCTMCCTTGTGTAGTTCCACACTTCAGATGAAAACAGAAAATGAAAATTAGCTAAGCCTGCATGYATATGCACCTCTGCAGGTTGCACAAATTTATTTACAGTTCAGATTTCTGCTGTGTGGCTTTGCAAATACGTGACTGAGATCTGTGAGCAGTTTCACTGATGGTGTCAGTCCTGTGCTCTTGAGTACCTGTAGAGGAGGCAGCGCCTCAGATTTATRTATTTTTATCTGTTCTTTTAGGATATTGTTACTGACAATGGCATCAGGTGTGGCCAGRAATCTTTACAGATCGTGGTCTGTCAGTTTAATTTGACATTGGTACTTAAACATTCGAGTGGAGAGAAAACCCTGTAGTTAATGAATTTTAAACCCAGATTCTTTTTTTATCAAATAACTTGATTTTGCAAAGCTTAAACTTTGTTACTAAGAGTTATCAGGTACGACAGCATCCTTTAATCCTCGCTTTTAACACGGCTCGACGTCATCGCAAAGTTTAGGCAGGGAAAAAAATCTATTTAAAAAAGAAATGTGGAATGACAATGACAAGACCCTCCCCCTGGGAGACAGGTTACTGGTGTAACGAGGGCAGCAGCGCACAGGAAACCCGCTCGGTGTCCCCCCTGTGCGCGGGGTCGGATGGCCGCCCCGGGCGAGAAGCGGAGGGAGGGGATGGAAGGGGAGGGAGGGGATGGAAGGGGAGGGAGGGGATGGAAGGGGAGGGAGGGGATGGAAGGGAAGGGATGGAAGGGAGGGAGCGGGGGGGAGGACGCGCCCGCCCGGAGCGAGTTTCCTGCTAGCCGCTGCCTTTAAGGAGGCGCCGGGTTTAAGGTGGACCGGCGATGAGGGCGGGGCGCACCCGCCCGGCTCCGCCCGCCGCGACGCTCTCCGGTCCGCCCCCCTCGCCGGGGCAGCGGGTGCCAGGCGGGGTTGTGATGCGGCCGTTGTTTTTGTAGGGTCGCGGGGCCGCGSTGCGGAGGTAGCGAGGCGGCCCATGGAGCTGAGGTACGCCTAGCAGGCGGCGTAACCCTGCCCGCCCCCGCTCCCTTCCGCCGCTTTGTTAGCGCGAACACAAGCGCGCCTCACCTACACGGTGAAGAGGAAGGCAGCGCTCCCCGCACAATAATGGGCACCCGGGCGCTGCCCCCCGGGCCGCCGCAGAGGTGAGTCGGCGCCGCCGCAGGGCCGCAGGTTCCCCACGGGGAGGAAGCAGAGCGAGCGGGCGGGCTGACAGCGCCGCGGCGCTGCCTTAAGAGCGCGGCGCCACCTTAAGCGGCCGCTGACTTTTCTCGTTACATTGTAGCAGCGGAAAGAATGTCGGCGCGGGCCGCGGGTGACGTCAGGAGGGAGCAGCGCGGCGCGGCCGCCAGGCAGCGGCAGCGGCGGCCCCGCCACGGCGAGGGAGGAGGCGGAGGAGGCGGGAGCGGCGCCGGCCCCGCCGCCACCGCAGCGGCAATGGCGGCCGTCGGGGAGCGCAGGTCCCTGCCCAGCCCCGAGGCGATGCTGGGGCAGCCCTGGAGCCACTGGGTCGATGCTGCTAAACTTCACGGGAACGACGGTGAGTGGCCGCCTTCCCCCCCCTCGATCCCCCCGCCCCGCTCCTCCCCAGCGCACCCCGCGGGGCTGCGGGTGCCCCGGGCGCGGCCCCGGGACGGCACGGCGGGGTGCCGGGCCCGGCGGGGAGGTTGGGTCCGTTTCCCCCCCCGCCAGCATTCGCGGCCGAGTTCGTTGTCCGGTGCGCGCCCCCGGCCGGGCTCGGGAGCGGCGCGGAGCGGGCAGCGCCTGCCCCAGTTCCTGTAATCCGGGACACGGTGCGAGGAGGTCGGAGCCGGTCCCCGGAGCCCGGCACCTCCTGCCCTCGATTCAGCCGCGGCGTGGGGCGGGGAGCTCCCTCCGCAGGTGGGGCATCCCCGCCGCTGACAGCGTTCCCCCGCTCCGGGGGCCGGGAGACCTCGGTCCCTCTGCTCCCGTATTTACTGCCGTGTCCCTGCCTGTGCCCACGGAGAGGAATGGGCTCCAGGTCAGGAGCGGGGGATCAGCCCTATCCTCTGACTTCTCCATGGATTGAGACTTGTGGCTTTCTGATTTTAGGAACAGCATTAGAAGAAAGTTTCAAGGAATACGGAAGAAACCGAGAAGCAATGCGACTTTGCCGAGAAGGTGAGTGCAATTTATTCTTGAAGAAAAGTGCATGGAGAAGTTTTCCTGCTGATAACTATTTAGGAGAGGGTMAAGCATGGGAAAGAGAAAGAATCAGAGTTTCCTATTGGTTTGGATTTAGGATAGATGCCCTGTCAGTGGCTGGTGCTATTAGCATTGTTTGCAAATTAATACATATTCTGAAAACTACGAGTAAGGGCACAGACTGTCTTAACTGTTTCTACATAGATTTTTTTTTTCTTTAGACTATAAATAGTGCTAAGGAAGCTCTGTGATCAGCASTGATAACATCTCTTGAGTTACAATATTTTTTTTTTCTTGGTATAATCCCTGTCAGTATTTCAATACCAATCCCTTACCCTGTCATGTCAATGTGTTATGTTTATTGCTTGGTGYTCTGCTAAATGAGAGTGACCTTTCACCTGTGATTAGCAAAAGCCCATTAAGGCCTAGTTTGTTGCAAGAGTAACAATGCTACTTGGAGTTGTAAGCAGATGATGRATGAAAGCTATAGATTTTTGGTTACTTTCTAACAGGCAGTGAAAAATAGGGAGTGATGAGTCTGATTTGTGCTGTTAATTTTTGTTTGCTTTTTCCAGTTTAACGATTGTTTTATAACAGAGAAAGTTTTAGAGCCTGTTTTGATATTGGTACTTGGTTCCCTCCAACTATCTGAGATGTGTGCTAGAGAACAGGCCCACCTGTTTAAAATACTAGAGCAGTTTATCATTTATTTCATGTTGTTAGAAATGGAMGACTGAGTTTGTAAACATGGTTTACAGTCACAGGAGGCAGAACTTCAGGGACTTTAGGAGATGATCTGATTCACCACTTACCAACTCATGAGCTGCAAGCAGCAATGAAACCTAAAGTGAAGTGGCATGGGCTAGTAGGATTGGGAGGCAGTGATCCATATTGAGGCTGAATCAAAATGGCTTTTTTTTGTAGAATTCCTAATGTTGCTAATTCCTAATGTTSCTAATTCCACAGTGGTCAATGGCATGGAAGAAAGATGCAATGGGCAGCTGTGCTGCAGCATTCAGATTCACTTGTGTCATTTTGCCATCTTCTTAAGTGTATTTGTAGGTTCTTAGGCACTTGAAAAATCACTTTATTACTTCATTGCCTAGTTCCAATCTAATAGTGCTGGGTATGTAATTCATTTTTCTGAGTAGGCAAATCATTCAAGTGCTAAAACAGCATTTACAACAATAAACACGCGCATTATCCTAGTAAAGATTTTACCAATAAGGATTTTCAAACATTTGCTCTTATTTCTACCTCTTAAAATGCAAGCATCTAAGGTTTCCAGATTCTGAAGATTAGCTGGCAGGGCAAAGAATAATCTATCCTATTTTTTTCCCTCTGGAGAGGGATCATGAAACTGTTTTTGCACGGGCTGATCACTGAGACACAGCATTTCTGCACTGACTCCAACCATGTGAATSATTTGTAGGGTTATGAGTTGAAGGAAGTTCATAAAATACTTTGAGAATTAAAAGTGAAACTTAGTAATCCTGTCAGAATTCCAGAAGTCTATTTATTTTGGTTGGTTTATGACATATGAAAAGGACACTGACTTGGCATATACCTGTAGCTGGTCTGTAGGGAGCTTGGCCTACTGCAGGATAGAGCTAAAGTAGTATTAATTAAGTTTAAATTACCTTAAGGAACTAGAGGAGCAGCAAAACATGCCAGCATATATATATGTTGTGTTACCAAATAAAACTTTGAAAATACTGTAATTGATTCCTTTTCCCAGGAAGAATTTTGCATTCAAAATTGAGGAACAAACATTTACTAAATAATTGGACTGCCTAAACCTTAGTTCTTAACATAGAAAGGTGAATCAAAAGTATAAATTTTGTCTAATCCACTCTAACCTCCAGACTTGTGCTGCCACACAATATTTTAAATACAAGTAAAACAGAGCTCCTTGTGTAAGAAAGTTATTTCTCTATGGATTAGAAGTTGACTCTGAGGCCCAACTTCACAAAAGGATTTCAAGGTTATTTAGGCTAATTTAACCTTGCATTGCAACTCTTCCAGTTTGCATAAAAGAATTAAATATTCATGGCCTGGAGAGGGAGCTAAGGAAGGAACATGACTTTACAGCCCACATATTAGAATTGGGTTCAAAAGCAAGAACCATTTTCTTTATTTAACAATTGTCAATCTCCCACTGGCCTGCGTACCCACTGGGGTATGGGTGGTAGTTGTTTYTTTTCCCACACGCTGTTTCTCTGTGTCTCCTGGTGGGAATGGCCTCATCCTCAGGGTGCCTGGTGGCGAGAAGTGGATTTCAGCCTCGCAGGCATTTGAGTCTCTGACTGAGTCTTCTGAATGAAGAGTGAGTGTTCCTCTTGTTGTAACACTGTATTAAAAAAGGGGTTTAACATTGCCAGCTTCTCCTTTTGTTAAACTTTAAAGGAAAAGAATGATGCATGTTATTTCTTTTGAAGCAACAAAGGAGGATGTAACTGTGTAATTCCAGAGCAACATTTGCAAGCAGTGGAGAGAGGCAGGATTTCAGACACACCTTTGTCACTGGCACTTCCTATTTGCTGATCAGGCAGCTCCTCTCAGCATGTTAGTGGTTGTGAAGCCTGATGAGTCCTTAATACCTGTCAGTGATGCTAGTTCCATGCAGGGATCAGGAAACTAAAATTAGTTCATAGTCTCAAACAAGTTTTTTTTTGTATCTAACATTACCTCCTTGTCATAACCAAGCTCATGTCAAAGTGAGAGCTACARTTTGAATTTGGGCTTCCCAAACTCCCCAGTGTTTGTCCTATACTTCCCTGTTTCTTYTTCACTGCTCTTGCATGCTTTGTGTTCTGCTAATCCATAACATTAAATCATTCCTGCTGGGTTCCTCACAGACCTTCATCAAAGGGAGAAACTCTCTGGATACTTTCCTACATACTGTTTTTTGAGATAGTAACAGTCCACACTGAGCTTTGATGCAGAAATCAGAGCAGCAGGGATAAGGTATGGGCCCAATGGACTTGCTTTTGGTGTGAAAAATCCCCAGGAGATGGAATGAGAAAGGGATGTCCAGTGTGATAGGAYGGTTTTACTTTAAAATAACCCATAAAATTTACTTTGACTTGGTACACTGAAACCTTCTTGTGCTGAACAACCTTATCAATGTAAGAACATGTTAGAAGCAATTGTGCTTATTAGTTATTTTCATATGTAATTGACATGACAGGATCTTTTGGCTCACGCAGTCACTGAATTACTTCCTGCTTGTCAACCAGCTAAAGGTGTGAATCCCCTGCCACTCACTTGTGCTCTCATGAAGCGAGGATAACATGCTTCATTATAATATGTAGATGAATTCCAGAATAGCAAGACAGAAAATCTCATCCTTCCTGTGTTTTAAAATGAAACTTTGCTGAAGTGCATCTTCCAGATTTGTTTGTGTGGTAGTGRGAGTGAGTGCCATCGGATGCAGCTGGAATATTTTCAGACACTCCTTTCACCTTGGAGGTGCAGTAGATCTTAAAAGGAGGTTGATGTGTCTGTAGTACCTGACACTGTTTGATTTGAAAAAAATTGATTCTTAGTATCAAACCTCATAATCAGCATTTCAAACAGTTTTTCAGGAGATTCTTGCTAACTTGTGCTGAATTAGTTGGCTTTTAAAAATTTTTCTAGCCCATTGTTGTGAAGAGGATCTCTAAATAGAACTGTGCATGTGAGTGTAGAGTTCATGCGTGGTAACTTTGACAGGCTTCAACAGAGGCAACTTCTGCTTCTTGCAAAATTTAACAACAGGTTGGCTCATTTTGCTCTGTGGAAGGGTAGAGAAGCTCTGGATAGAAACAGTGAGAACCAAAGTGGTTTTTGGGGGCTGGGGCCTTAACCGTCTCTCACCACCCAGGAAACTCTGACTCTCCCCTCAGTAAATTTTCAATGGCTGCAGGTTATCATGTATGTTTCTTTAAATAAAGCAAAAACAAGGAAAAAAAAATCCAAAACAAGAAACCCAAAACCAAGCGTTCCCCACTCCAAATCTGTATTGGAGAGTCAGAGAAAAAGAACCATGTACATCATCATTTCTTACAATATTACTTATTTATTTGTACAACCCTTTTGAAGTGGTTGTGATAAAAGTCTTATATTCTTATGTTCTTATATTGACGCATAAAATAATTCTGAAATACYTAGAATTATAAAATTTMTAAAGAAGGAAACTACAGCATCAGATGGGAAAATAGAAGCATGGGAAGCAGAAAAGAGTTTTGGTTAGACAATTTACAATTGAGTGTTTCTTTTTAATAGTGTTTTCAATGCATGCTGAAACTATGGAGTTTACTCGATCTTAGGCACCTCATTCTTTCAGTTACACATACAGCCCCYTTTTCAGTTTGTTTGGGTATTTTTGTGTGTGTTACATCCTTTGAGAGGTGAATCCCTTGGTTCTGTCAAGCACTTCACTCGTGCTGTCACCATAGCTTAGAGTTAACTGGCAACAAAATAGAGGAGGAGGAGGATAGAACATCTGTAACTTGGGTCACAGGTCAGAACTGGTGCTGACTGTGGGACAATATAGCTCACTACCAGTCTTATTGCTTTTAGGCTATACTGTCTTAATAAACTAAGTGTTGAATTGTCTGTGGGAATGCAGATTGTCAGTTTTGGTAGGCACCTTCAGAAGATGCTCTAGAAGGCTTTGTGACAGTAGGAATCAGTCAGGAGAGCAGGTGGGAGCAAATTCTGTTCAGCATCGTGTCACCTGGTAACAGCTGAACTTCTGGTCTTTGACAGTTAATATGTCTTGGGGATTAAAAAAAAAAACAAAATTCTGTGAACCTCTAGGGCATTCAGCAGAAGCTTTGAGGTTTGATTATATTAATTGCTATTAATTGAAGTTACCAGAGCTGTGACAGTGTAAGAGCCATGTGATGAAACCCTTGTTCTTCTTGAGCTCTTTCTAGGCAGGGTTGAGCAGTGAAATCTGGGTCTGGAAGGCTCACTAGAAGCATCTTTATCACACAGACCCAAGGTCTAGAATTTTCACAGCAGCAGGTTCCATAAATAATTGAAGCACTGGTGAAACTTCTGTTCCAATATTAAGTTGTAAATGCAAATAAGAGACATAATCTTATTTCAAATTTAAATTTGTTTTTATTCAGCCTTAGGAGGTGCTCAATTTAGTTGATTTTTGTTGTGTCAAATCCTGTCAGAGATGCTGAGAGGGCTCTATAGACCTTGGCTACCTGCAAATACACTTGTGAGCATTTTTAGTAGATTGAAATAAATATTTTAAGGTAGCAGTACAAAGTGCCATGCTTCTTTTTTGRCATTCTGCATACCTCTTCATAGTCTGTAATCAGATAAATCTCTTCTTCATTTCACTGCATTTTAATTGACTATTTACACAAAGTATTTTAAAGGTTTTTCTGGACTGGTTATTGTAAAACAATTACAGGGAGACTTTAAAATTGCATTGAACTGTTTAAGAAAATTGCAGAGGTTTTGTAAGATTGCTTGAAAAACATGCAATTTGAAAGGATGCTACTTTTGAAATTATCTGCAGTGACTGGCCCTCCTTTTCTTCTTGTTATATTTTTCCTTTAAATCCAAGTTCTGTTTACAATATTTAATTATTTCTGGTGAGATGAGTCAGATGTTATAAATAGAATATTGTGATGTTAGACTGCAAGTTAGAACTGTGTCATCTCATATGCTTTAAAGATACTTTGCAGGTTTTAGATATTACCRTAGTATTAGTGTGATATTGCAAGGCCTTGGGGACATTGACTGGAACTGGAGCCACAAAACTGTCTTGATCTGTCCATATACATGAGGAGGCAGGATATTTTCTTTTTTTATAAGAATCTTTTGAAATAGTTGTCTGTACACATACATAACAGTCAGGAATTCACTGTTATCTAATGCTTCTTAAGTGGTGTGTATGATTAGCTAGGTTGTCCCTGTGCAGAAGAGGTGATTTCTTGATAATACTTGGTTAAAGATTGGTTTTTYTATAGTTTTTGTGCTATATTTAACAACAAATACTCAGTGAGAGAAGAACAATGTAATAAATATGTAGAAATGTCACTTTCRTACAAGTTGGTAATTTTATCCTCTAAGTAGAACAGGAAAGACAAAAAGGCTTAGTGAAGGATACTTTAAAATAAATTGGGTTAAGAGGATGCAGATTACTCTCTCTAAGGTAACTATTTTARAAGGTATTTCTTCCATTGCAGCAGATCTATAAAAGCAAATGTGTCCAGTTCTTACACYTCTCCTGGCGATGGCCAGCCTGTGGCTGGAGCTGCTGGAGGTTGTCTGGGGATAGATGTGATCTCTTGTCTCTTAGAAGACAGAAAAAAATTTATCTTTAACAAGCAGTTACAATATTTGACTTGTAATTAACCATTCTAAATAATCTCTAGGATGCTTAAAAATTGTTTCTCTTCCTGTGTAATGAATGAAATCACCCACTGCTGTGGAAGTTCCCTATATGTATGATATTCAATGTTATTTCCTAGACATTSTTACAGTGTAGGTGACAGCACAGAGATGAATAGAGCTTTGTACTTACACTTCAGGTTTTTTAGCAGCAAGTGTTAAAATCTGACAAAGGGAATTCAAAGTCTAATGTGGCAGAGTAGCATGATTATAAAAGCAGTTGTCATGGAAGGCAATAAATTTATTGTAATCTGTGTTCCCATTGCTAGAAGGCTTTGCACAGTCAAAAGCTGTCCCTGCTTGTGCAGGCTGTGTGCAGCTGTGAGCCAGGACTGGTGCTGGTGGCTCTCACACTGATTCTTGTGGCAAGTCAGACACTCTTGGTAACCCCAGATGCTRTGAGGTATGACAGGATATGACTTCATCAAAGTAAACTGCACACRCAGCTGCTCCCCCATTGCTTGGAGTCACGATGGCTAGCTTTGGAAATGGCAAATATTCTGGGTTATTGGCTCAGGTAGATKGGAAATACTCAAATGCTCAGTTACTTGTGGATGCACGCTGCCCATCAGCCCTGTGGAATAAGCTGGTTTATGGTAAGCTGTTTTCCAAATGAGAAAGATTGTTTATTTACAAGCTCACCCCCACCCTGATCTCCACTCCCGATAGCTTTGGTGTAGCCCATGGACAAACTTCATTGATAATACAAGGGGAAAGGGATAATTGGTTATGCCTTTTTTTTCTGCTGGGGGGATTATAACAGGCAGGAAACTTATGCAGTGTTCTTGATCTGTTCTTCCTTCTGTTGCTAAGCAGGACTTGAATCTTCATCAGCGTYTTTAGTGCAACAGCAAATGCAGCATTCTCAACTGGCACTGAAAAATTGTGTACAAAGGAGCTGAAGGACTAAAATCCTACAGGGAGCAATTTTGAGGTTAAGTCCATGTTGTGTGCTTTGGTTCTGAAATCTAGAGCTCATGGTTTTCTTTGCAGGCAAGTTGGCTGGATGCTTTCTTGCTGATACAGTTGCCTGGAAGTCTTATAGCAGCTTACCTTACAATAAAGAGTGGAGGCTTTAATGAGTTAAATTTTGAAAATCAAGTCCTATGATGAATACACAGTAAATTGGATGTTAGCTTTCCACAGACAACAAATCCTGTTTTATTTTACCGCTTGTAAATTTAACTTTCAGTGTATGGTTTTGTTCCTTTTCTGCATAAGTGGCATAGTAGATGTTGTGAGTGGGGAAATGGGAGTTYTGCTGGTTTATTAAGTGTTGCCTGGGGATGCAGGGTCTTGTTGTGAGCCACTGAAGTCAGCAGGGCTTTTCTAGGGACTGGAAGGAGGAGGTAGAACCAGGCTGTGGGGGTCAGTGGGTGAGAGAGAAGGGAGCCACGTTCACTGCAACCTCCCAATCAGACAGACACTGAAGTACTTCACTATGCAAACATTTAATTGTCAGTCCCTAGATATTATAGCTATGGCTTTGTCAAGGTATATATAGCCTAAATTGCACCCTCTGGCTATTGTTTCAGGTGAAAATACAGAGGAAAATCTGTATCAGTTTACACCTAGGGTGTGGTTCTACAATCTTTTTTTTTTCCTCCTAGTAATGCTGGATTAAGCAGCTCCTGTCTCTCTGCTGAGTGAAACACTTGTGAAATAATAGTTGTAGTCTAACTGTAAAGTTGTTTTCAAAACAAAGTGATGGCTGCTTAAAGAATCGGAATTTTCCATCATAGATTGAGTCTGGTAATCCTAGAATCCATTGGACTCTGCTTGATTATGTCTCTTTTCAGAGTGAATCTGATCTGATTTTTACATGTCTGCCTACAAGACTGTATAACTTAGTAGATCTTGTATTTTGGTTATCTTTGAGTGTTAGAGTTGTTGTGTCAGTGAGTAACTGCAGTGTAAATCAGGATCAGTTGTAACTGCTATATTGTGAAAACTAAATGAAAAGTAAGAAATAGTTTATATTATTAGTAGTATTTTTTTTGAAAAATCCTTTTTCATAATTAGCTATGTCAGGAGACCAGGTAATAGAAATCAGAAGTTTTTCTAACATTCCTGAGGTGGTTCTCAGTAACTTTGTGAGGTGGAGAAAATATGATTTGAAATTTGGGTTCTGCTGAACAAGACTTAGAGCATCACTTATCTCTTACGAGAGGGCTGTTATTAATGATGCCCAGAGGAGAAAGAGGCATAATTTATACAGTAAATATAAATGTTTTTCATACCAAATATTCTTTTTATCCCTTCAGAATAAATCTGTAGTTATTTGGAATATCCAGAAGCCTCAAATGCTGCAAAGATTTGGGTTAACTGGCACTATTTTTGATGGGTATGTCAAAGGAATAGAAAGTGTTCCAAATAGTCAGACAGTGTGGGTGTTGGATTATTGAGACATCCATGTAAAATAATTTGGAAAGCAGTTTTTTAAATAATAACTTCTCWGAAGAATTTTCCCAGGAAATGCTAAAATTGTCTGTTTCATTCTTGTTCAATTTGAATTACTCTAGAAATGCATTAAAGGAGTTTTCTAGTTGTCAGAGGCAAGGTAGACTTTGCTGGGCTTTGGTTTATAAGGAATATAATTTTGGGATTTAGGATGTTCAGATACTTTGTTTTTAAAAACAGAGAATCTGTATTTAAATGTGTTTGTTCTGCTCTGCTGAAAGCAATGGCAACTGTCCTGYTCTCACTGGTACTAAATGGAAGTATTAGAGAGGAAAGGCCTAAATTAATTTCCTGATAGGCARCATTTATTTCACAAAAATACCTAAAGATTAATTCCCAAAAGCCATTTTGTTTTTCATTTCTGTGATGTTACTCAAGTCAACTGTCTAGAAATCCTGCTTGTTAAGGAGCTTCTGTTCCACGTTGTAGTTTGTAATTTATAGAGAAGTTTTGAGCCAAATTCAGTTTATCTGTGTTGCCTACCAAAGGCAGTGTATTATGCACTTATATAACAGACAGCAAATTTTAGTCCTAAATACAGAGTTGGGTTTTTTTGTGGCCAGGTGATTGAAGGAAGACTTTTACTACCAGTTGTGTTATGGGATTCTGGGGAAAATATCAATGTCTGAGCTGTAGCTGATACGGTTTGATTATGATTTGTATCCAGGCCAGGCAGAACCCTGTCMGTGTCTGATATTTCTTCTGTAGAACCTGCTTTAACAGCTGACTGTGCCTGGCTGTTTCAGCACCACTATTTCCATGGGGTGTTTGGAGAAGTCCTAAATRCATCACTCCTTGTTTGGGAAGTTTCCTTTTTGTWCTGCGTGACTCTCASCTTGTGCCCCGAAATGTAGGGTCATGGACCACTGTGTCATTTGCCAATATAAAACTTGTAAGTSTCTTTTCTTGTTTTTGTGGCCTGAATTTAATGATCTGAGGCTTGATAGCCTTGGAGATAAGAATACTATTTTTATCTGCAGAGTAGGTAGAGCACAGGAGTAAAATCTTCAGTGCGCTGTCAACATGTCTCGTAAACAAGCCTCAGATAACTGCTTGGGATGCAAAAGGGGTTCTCTGTGCAACACAACAATTSTGTGTCCTCCTGCTGACGCCATCCAAAATCATCACGGATAACCACAACAATGTGAAGAAGGGCCTCTGTCCCRGGAAAGGGCCAAAATCACAGCCTGGATAGATGGTGCTCTTCGTTGTGAAATAGGAAGAAGTGATGGTAAGGTGCAGCATCAGCAGTTTTATTTATAATTTAATCCCTGCAAGACTCCTGCAGCACTCGTGTGAGAGGTGTTGTGACCGAGGTCTCACAGGAAGCGTGGCGTCGTTCGTCACCGCCGTGATTCAGGGTGATGTCACCCACTCACAGGAGCGTTTGGGGTGTCCGTACTGTTATGGTGGCCTGGCAATACCCTTTCCTGGACTCCTTTGGCATCTTTCCCCAAGTACTCCACACTGTTGCTGGAAGCAAAAGCTTTTGAGCAATTTCCAAACACAAAGCGGTGCATTGTGGGCCGGCGCTGGGAGGACTGGCTCAACAAGTTTGGCAGCAGCAGCTTTGGCTTCCTGCCTACCCTGGATAGGCACCAGTAGAGATTGCCATAGTCTCCCAGTGAGTTTGAGCTGGAGATCCCAGCCTAAGTCCTGAAATTCATATGTGTGCAACTGCTGTGCCTGGCAGAGGATTTGCTTCTGTTGTAAACCGTGGTTTTGTTATCCTGGATATGTTTGCAGTAGTTATCTTTTGTCTGCTTTAGGAAGGTGGATATGTTATTTATTTTCAGGGTACTGGAGGGTGGTAAACTCTGTAAATTTGTTAAAATATCAGAGGATCCTGTTTACCTTTCAGTTTTCTGTTGTCTGTTTAATCTTACTGTTTTCATTCTGAGTCATCCAGGGGCAGTTAGCTGGTGCTCTGAAAGGTCTTTTTCTGTGCATTTTTAAATACCAACTCTGTGTTCTTTGATGTTCCTGTTCCTTGATAGTGACCCCATATGTCTCTTGTGACTTTTCCTTGCAAATAGACCTCATCTTGTAACATGATGCATCAGGACCACCTCTTGAGGTCTGGAGGGTTCCTGGGGGAGCAGGATACCACTTGCCTGTGTCTCATTGCAGAGTTTTGTTCTGATAATGTCTAATCTTATATCTGTRTATGGATGACTTTCTCTTGCTGCTTATAGAATCAGGTTTATTGGTTTTATGTCCTTTCTGTCGTGAGATGTCTAAAATGTATAGCTGGTGTTCATTTGAGTACTTTTTCCCAGGAGCAGAGCATTTTGCTCCCTGGCTGGCCTATGAAAAGGAGAAAAGTTCTTTGTTTTACCTTCCATTGTGTGTTTAGGTCYGTTCATACATATCCAGTGCCTTCTTCCCAAGTGTGATGAGTGTTGTGATCTGCAGAGAGACCAGAGGAGGGAAGTTGTCTTAGAAGTATCTGTCAAAAATATGACTAAATCAAAACATTAAGTAGTCTGAGCAAATTATTTTCTCCTTTCCTTTTGTTTTGTTCTGCTGAAGGTGTTACCTTCTGTGTACATCACAAGTGGGCTAGTGTTCCAGTTATGTTAAAGAGGCCCAGACCATGAAAGAACAGAAAAACTACTTTAAAACATGCCAATCCTTTCAGAACTTCTGCACATATGATCTAAGTGATCTTCATTTAACAATACATCTTAATTTAAAAATATTACAAGTTGCAGTCCTTCCTAACTTGTTTCTATTTAAGAGTGAAATGAGTGATTTCAGTAGTGGACAGTTAGTGCCACTAATTATTCTTAATATAAGAATAATTCCTGGTGCAGATTTGTTTACCCAGTGTTTTCAAAGTTTTTTGGTTTTTTTGGTTTTTTTTTTCTGTAACACACATAATGTATTTTATGTGTAATGTTTGGAGATGGAATTCTGGAAGAYTTTGTGAAGGCAGGCTCTGAAAATAGGTTGAATTACTCCTAAGAGTGAAGAAATACATCTTGGAATAAGGGTAACAATGGGTTTATTCTAAAGGGGAGGTGAYGTGCAAAGGCAAAACCTAAATGTCTTCTTCAGAAGAATTCAAAATTCCGTAACAATAAAAAAAAAAGTCACTTCCACGAAGATTTTTAGGCTAGACTGTATTTGTATTGTATCACAAACAAGCAGCAGTGAAACTGTTGCCCTTTTTCTGTGAATAGGATGCCTGATTTTTTTTCCCTGCTTACCTGTTTAATTCATATACGTGTGTGTCAGAGCACAGCTAGCAGCGGTTCAAAGTCCAGCCCTTCTGAACAGGTGGGTCCCTTCTTGGAAGGAAAGCTCTAATGACAGTAGCTCTGTATGTGCTGGAATATATCAACTGTCAGAAGCCTCAAGGTTTGCCTGTTCCTCAGCTGGATAATTGAAATAGTCATATTTCTTTGTCTAAAGGTATGCAGTAGCCAAGTTCAAAATACTTTGTGTAACTACATGTGTGTTCAAATACATAACAAGTAGGTTAGCCCTTTTGCTGCACTATAACAACAAAAACAGTTTTATTTTCCACTTTATCTTTTAATCTTATTAAATATCACAGTGCAGTTGGGGTTTTTTTGCTATAGTGCATTTATATGCCTGTTGCTGTGCAACTCGCATTATTTTTTTTTATTGTATCAAATCAACTCCCAGTAAATCTGCAAAGCAAAGGAAGTAAATTTTAATGGAAAAACTAATAGTGCCTACCAAAYGGAGAGGAGTGAGGATGTGTAAGCTGGTGTGTGAAAATCAACAGACATCAGTTTCCTTATGGCTATATTAGGCATGATTGAAACAGTCTTATTTTTGAGGTGGATGTTGCAGTGCATGGAGAATGGGAGTGGCGGGGTGGGGTGGTTTTAGGTAGTTGGGTTGCCTAATAAAAGAAAATATTGATATACGATTCAGCTGACAGGTCCTGTGTATTATTGTCCTTTTTTTTT
Organism: Malurus melanocephalus; assembly: GCF_030028575.1. Lineage (NCBI taxonomy): Eukaryota > Metazoa > Chordata > Aves > Passeriformes > Maluridae > Malurus > Malurus melanocephalus. The sequence goes on from NW_026623477.1 coordinate 728,184, forward strand.
TTTTAATTGTTTTTTTCAATATGCTAATTTGCTCCATCAGGTATTAGGTGCATAATGTGATATGTGGCCAGAGTATTCTTTGCACAAACATGTTTTGCCTTTGCACAGTTTAAGATTTAACACCATGCTGCTGTCACACAGGACTTGGGGCTGTGGCCAGCAGGGAAGAGGTGGAAAGATGAGCACTGTGCATGTTCCAAGTAGCAGGGAACAAGATGCACTTCATTATTGCTAAATATTGGTGTGTAATTCTATCACAAAAGGTGAAGTCATGGGCACATTGGATTCCTCCAGTTCCCATTAGTAAGAAAATGTGTAAATCTGAGAGGSTGTTAGTGCTGTGCTCCCTCAGTTACTCACTTACAGCCAGCACCCAGTCGCAGGCTGGGTATGGACAGTCACACAGGAACGTGACAGCAAAAACCACACATGCCAATATTTTTTTTTTTTTGCGTTAAAAGCACGCCTAGGTAGGAGATGGGAGAGGCTGAGAAGCCTGGAACATGTTCACCATTTGCAGTCACGTCGTATCAAAATACTTCTGCTRCGACGAGCAGTTTTATGTAAACTGTGAGTTTAGGTTTAAATAAAACAAACTTCCTTTTTCCTACTCCAAAAGTACAGCTGCTGCAGAGTACATGGAGTGCTGTGTGTAAAACAGGAGAAAAATACCAAACCTGTTGATGTTAAAACAATTCATAATTGTYGTGTGCTTCAGGCTATTTGATTTAAGATGCATTTTAGAATATTCTATGGATGATTTATTTCAGTTTAATTGAGGCTGTGTTTGACTAGTGGCTTATACAAACTTTTCTCCCCCCTCATAATAGACCATGGTTTTCTCCATAATAATTGAAGTGTTTCTGTGTACACTTTCATATTAGCTTAGTCCAGATTTTAATTTTACTGCAAATTATAGGGTTTTTATTCCCTGAATTTAGTTTCATTTTTGTGTCACAATTCATGTGTCAATTCATTTTTGAGGGTTCCTTAAGCTATTTTAGAATTAGATTTTTTTTTTAACAGAAAAGTATAAATAATAGTTTGTTGGCTTTCCCAAAATACAGCAATGGCCCGATGAGATCATGCCACCTAAAAATAATGCATGACTTTGAATGAAGATATCTTACATGACAAATTGTGTGTTCAACATTTGTGTAATATACAAATTGGTTGGAGAAATCTAAAATATCTTTAGGTCTGAAAACTCATTAAAAAGTAAATGGGAACAGTTTTTGCAGATGACTGACTTCATTCAAATTGCTGATGAAAAATTGATGTAACAGGATACGATGTGTGTGGGGAGACTTATAAAGCTTTTCAGCAGATTAAAATATGCTACTTGTGTTTCATTGAGAAATTTACTCATTAGTCTTTCTGCAATCTTCTGTAAGGTTGTTCACTGAAATTATGTATTATTCTCTATAATAATCTTAGAAAACCTGTTTAATAGTTTGAATGAACAATTTGACATGCATTTGGTTAGATTTTCCAAAAAATTGTGTGTAGATGAGTTCATACACAAAGAATCTAACTAAATACTTAGATGTCTGCTTTAATATGCTTTATATATAATTACAGGAACACTGAAATCTTGGGAGCCTAAAATTAGAACTCGCAGCTGCACGCCAGGCTGCAGGTGCACGTGTGCATGACACACTTCTCTTTGGTATCTGCTGCTCAGTTTTTATCCTTGGGTGCGATACAGACATTTCCCAGAACTGTTAAATTTTAGASAACTAAATGTTAGTGTTTCATTCTGCATCCCCTCAGAGAGAGGGAGGAATGGCTCTGGGGGAATTGCTGTGCCCATAGCCTCGCACAGGATTGCTGTTTTGGATTTGCCACGTGTGTGTGCACAGAGGAGTGGTGCTGCCYGCAGCAAACCTTTTTGCTGGAAGTTTAAAGCTCGAAGGGATGATGCAGGGCATGGGGATTTGGGAATACAACGTGACTGAACCTATGGAAAAGAGGTAGGTCATCCTTTACCCTTTCACCAGCCAATATTCAGACTTGAATYTTGGAAAAGCAAAGTAAAATCYACAGAGCTGTAGCTGTGGAAATACAGACTGTCATGAGTTTTGAAAAGAGACCGAACAGAGAGGACTCTACCTCTAGAGATGAAATGTTCTAACACTAGTGGARATTTATGACAGTGATCAAATCTCATAACGCAGCTTTTGTGCCTATTTAAACCAGACTGGGTTTTTTGGTCTTGAACTGAAAGTCATTYCTCTGAGCCAAAACTTTGAGGTTTGAGTATTCARTAAAATGCTGGGTAATTGCTGTATTTGCCGATGTGGAAAACGCAGTAAAGTCAGCTTTTCCTTCASCTGATCAATCAGCAACTGCTCAGTGAAACAAAGTTCATGCACTTGTGCTCAGAGCCCAAGGAGAGTTGTGCCTTTCAWGTGTCCCTTCAAGTAGCTGGGCTTCCAAAGCTGCATGTGCAGGAAATGTAAGGTACTTAATGTACAGAGTAGAGTTGGCAAGGAATTTAAAAACTGGGTAACCTTGAAGAAGATACATCAGCAGTGCTTCCCTCTGAATCTAAATGAAACAGCTCAGATATGGGAATGTGTGTTTGGTTTATTTTGTATTATAAGGCTGTTTTGTATCTGAGGCAACATGAGCACTAACTTTACAGGAGAGATTTGTTTAAAACAGTGTTTCTGGGTGTAGATTTGATCATTTTATGTTCGGTTTGTTTGATTGTATGTATGTTCTTTGCAGGCGCAAATTAGTTATGCCTGCACATATGGTTCATAAAATACTTGGGYTCTATTAATACCTAAGTGTTCATTACTTGAAATTTTGCAAAAAACCCTAAAGTATGTGTGTTTTACTAGAATCTCTTATTTAGGTTCAAAACTTGTGTAAGCCAGTCTAATCTGTAACCACTCTAATGACTCTGTGGGTTTAGCTGTTTTGTTCACAATATCTGTTTAGAAATATTCTTCTTTTATTATCATCTTACATGGTATACAGTAAAAAAAAGTGCAGTAGTTAAATTTTACTTCGGCATTGATAAGTATACAAAAACACATGTGTTCGTGAATGATAAGCACTTGAGTGTTTCTCCAAAATAGTTTAGAAAAATATTGTTTAGAAAGTAATGTTTTAGTTATAGAAAGTGAAGCATCTGTATATGAAAGGGAAGTTTAGAGGTCCTAACTTGGATCACTTGATTTTTAATAAAGCATTCATATCAGTTAAAATAAAGGCCTGTATTACTTCAAATAGATGGCAGCTTTACTTAAGATAACCAGGTTAGTTCAGATACGCTGCAGTGCTGTTTGCAGCTGCCTCAGTTTGCAGTCAAGGTCCTYCTTGTGCCTGAAGATTATTTGTTATTGACAATTAATGTCAGCAATAGATTCAGCCGGACTTGCCTGCTGTGCGGATTTCTTGGCAGAAGTTCAGCTTTTTGGGCCGACTACAAGTCATTAGTCTGGTGGTAGCAGAGCTGAGCTTTCTGTCTGAAATGTGCCCAGTTTTGGTACAATCTGTTTCATGTGGCCCTTGGTGCTGGTCGCCTTCCTTCTCCTTCCTCCTGCCTCTACTTGAGATCACCAGCTCTTAAAAATAGTCATTTGGGAGGTTTTGTCTGCTTTCAGATATTAAATGACATTCATGTTCACCAGAGCTGTAAAAGGTAAAACAATAGAAATATTTTTGTTACTTTATCAGGATCTGACAGTACCTGAGACATGTGTTACAAGCACRTAATGGGAGTTATTGTGAAATTTCTTTTCCTTCAAGATGTCAAYGATTTTAAGTTACTACAACTGTGGTGTTTTCTCCTCTTTTCTCCTCTTTTTCAGATGTTAGTGAAGAGTCACGTTATTTTAAATAGAAGTTCTACAAAAAGTGTCCCTACCAAGGTGTACCTTGCATATTTTTGACCTTAGTATGATCAAGACTAATTACCTTCTCATGAGAGGAGAAAACCAGCTAGTACAGAGCAAATGTGTTCAAGATAGCTGTTGATGAACATTATTTGAATTTACTTGGTCCATGAAGTAAATAGTTCAAACAATCCAGATTTTGGCAACATTCCAAAATAATGAGGTCTATTTACAATTTTCTTATATACTACCTCTGAAACAGTTCCCTGATGTCTTAATGGAAAACCTAGTGAATTGATAAAAGTTGATATATTTACTTTAGGTGGTTTTGGATCAGACTCCACTAAAAAAAAAAACCAAAAAACTATATGTTTGGGGGATTGTAAAGATAAAAGGGTGTTACATCTGGGCTGTGAATATAAATTTAATAGCATAGGGTATTGTGGTTTTAATGCATCTCATATTAACTATCTTGATTTAAATTATTCTGGAGGTAAAACTAGATTGGTGTAGTGTTGCAAACATGTTATGTTGGCATCTTTGTAGCCAAAACCTTTTACTGTTCTCATCAGGCATCAGCTTTCAGTGTCCATTGTCAAATTGCACTTAGTGGTGAGTAGCATGTACATGTTTGTCATAAATCAGACTTGGACTTTAAAAACCTAATCTTAATAAGCAGGTGTTTGTGGTGGGAATGGATGGGGAAGAATAAGCATTAGCACTGTCAAGCATAAAAATATTTCTGCAGAGCTTTTACGTATTCTTGTCACTTTTTTGAGCAAGTTTTTTCTTCTTTTGAYATAACCTTGGTAGTTTGTTCTTTGCCCTTTCACTTCTGCCCTCAGTAGTTTTGCTTTCTCTTTCTCTGATTCCATTTTTCACTCTCTGTTTTTTGAATTGCAGTAAGCAGACTTCAGGCAAATAGGAAACTTGTGTTCTGGTCTCTGCACACAGCCAGGATTAGGGCTCCCTTTGTCCTCTTCCTCCAGCAATTGCTGTCCTGGAGAAAATCTTACCTCACTTTTTGTTGATATTTCATATAATTTCTAGAAGGGATGTTGTCTTTCTAGATAGTAGGATAGATGGACTGTGCAATGGTCCCAGTCTGAAAAGGGACACAAGRTTTGTAGGAAATTTAATAAATTTGGAGAGTTGAAAAAGAAAAATTAAATTGAAATACACAACTATGGTAGTCACTGAAATCTAGTGGCTAAATAAATGCCAGCTGCTGGCCTGTTCTCTAACTGAGGTGGTTTTAGCCTGTTYTATGTCTTCTGTTGTGTGTGATGTTAAGTAATAAAATTGAGAGATTAAGAGTACACAGGCACAGCTAGTTTTAATGAGCATGAGCATGAATTTCTGTAGTGTAGCTGTACCGAAAGAGAATGCTGGAAATACTAAGAAGTTATTAAATCATTTGTGTGATTCCACAATGTGTTTCAGAGAAGAAGAGAAGGTAGATCAGTTTAAGAAAGTTTTCCAGATGAGGCATGCTGAGCTACATTTTACTTGATGGACAATATGCCRAATTATCCATTATTGCTTTTTCCTTTATTTGTTAGAAAATGATGCTACATTGACCTTTTCCTTATTACAAGCTCAACAAGTGATGCAGTTATCTCAGCATTGYGTATGGCATGGCCTTGTTATAGTCTTGGTAAAGAGTGCAGTAATGCATCAYTTAAAGTTACTTTTTAAAATAACTAAGTTGCATTTGAAAGGAGAAGTGAATTCTGGAGGTCACAATGTCCAGAGTCTTCCTGTTAWRGAGGTAAATGAAGTTGTTTTTCTTTATGTTAATAGAATTAGTGTAGCCAGGAACTCTTACAATAGTGTCTATATGTTGATACTATGAATCCTGTATGGARAGATACATGGAAAGTTTGAGGTCTTGATTTAAAGTTTTAGTTTGACCTTGAAAAATATTCCCACATGAAGAGAGTTAAATGAGCCCAGCTTTGAAAAAGGAACATATGAATCACGATTGCCAGGCTCTTCCTTGAGAGGCACAGGCTTTACATAGTGAAGTATTTCAAAAAGTAATCTTCAAACCCAGAGTAACAGTGCATTGAGATGACACTGGTGAAATACTATAAACTTCATCAGAYTTTTAAATAGAGGATGTGCATGTCATGAAGTGGAACAAGTATAAAATATTGGAATATCAACTGCGTGATACATGTGAACTTTCATAAATGGCTGAGGGGGTACAGAAAAATTGGGCGTCCATCACGTACTCCTGGTACATACTTCCTGTGTAAGTTTTGTTAAACTGTTGTGTATATTGTTCTCTTAAATTTGCATGGTCTAATTTGTCACTTCCCTAAGAGTGCCACATAGGTGTTTGTCCTTTTGGAACACAGAAATGACACTTGCCTGAAATCTGCKCTTGCCCTGCTCAACTAATGATAATGAAGCACATTAAAGATGTGGGAGCTTATGTGCCTAAGAATGAGGCTCCTGGGTTGGGAGGTGTGGACTCAGGTCTCTTCCAGTTGTGTTAACTGGTCTTGGTTGGGTCATACTCGTTACAATCTCAAAATTGCAATTCTGTATTGCCAGCAGATATTCCTAGAAGATTTCTTAGAGTGGTGGTACTTGGATGTGGTGTCCCAGACTGGTGTGAAGGAGTGCTTTATCTTGCAATCCTTCTCTCCCATTAACGAATCTCCCCTGCATTCAGTACAAGCTGGTGTAAAGTCTGAGAATCTAACACGATCTGAAAGGTACAGCCATGAGAACAGGTTCCAGAGTGTGGATTTACAGTTCCCTAGGCTTCACTCAGGAGCAGTCTCTCTGGGGCTGTTAACAATATAAATATCAGGCAGGGCACACTGTCACTGCCCCGTTCATCCCATGTGTTGGTACTCAGGTGAAGGTGATCCTTGAGTACTTGCTCATGTGTGGAAACTTTTACATGCAGGTATACCCAAAGAGCAATGACATCTAAGCTTATACTTGTTTTCTTATGTAGCTTAATACTACATGACAGAAAGTAGATATTAATGTAGAAAAAAAGAAGTAATTCTTATCTGATTTTTCCCTTCTCAGCATGTATTTACTATTTTTGCCTAGTTTGCAGTAGTTGGATGTGCCAGAGGTCTTAATGCTTTTTTCAATAAATATCATATAAATAAATAAGCAAGAGTTGCTACTACCTAAAGAAGGRCAAATCAGATTATTTGTTTCTTTGATGTAACCTCAGTTGCGAAAAGGTGCCTGTAACTTAGGTGAGTGTAGCTGTGATCTCTCTCAGCCAAGTCAGATGTCTTCGGTCTTTGCATTTGCATCCAACTGCAAAATCCAGTTGGGGCTGTTCTTGCAGGTGTCATGCTTAATTTTGATGTAGCACTACTAAGGTTTTTGGAACAGGTGGGATAGATCTTATGTCTTTTTTTTAAAAGGTTTTTTTTTTGTTGTTGTTTTTTTTTTAATGGCGAGGATACATTCTAATTCTGGGAGCAGTTTTGGTGTGGCCGTGTTCTCTGTGTGTGAGAAATAGAGTGGGCAGGGATGATGGTGTCGTTCTGCCAGCAGTTACCTTTGTTATGGCACACTCAATGTGCAATGTACTCAATTTATTTCATAATTGCTGTTCTATTAATGAACACAACAGTGGATGTTGATAAAAGTAYGCATAGGCAAATTAGCAGCTGTAAAACTCTGGGGTCAATTCTAGCATGGGAAWAAATAAATTTAACTTGTTTCATAACTTATTGTTAAGATAAATCTAATAAACTTGAGGGTTTTTATAAGAAAATACATTTGCTTTCATTATTTTTTTACCTTTAACTAGCATTACAGATCACTTAGCCACATATTATGTTTGCAGTTTTTTGTCTTTTAATGATTAAATTAGATTTTTTATTATATAAATGTAATATACCTTTCAGTTGTGTAGTGAATATTGTATTTATTGCTCCAGTAGTCTCTGAATGCAGTTATAACTGTTAAATATATTCTTAACAAACTGTATTCTTAAAAACATAATGGCAGAAATTAATTTTATTAGTGAAAGTCTGCAAGTATGTGTGTTATCTCCTCAATCCACACATGCTCTGACATASTGTTATCTCTAGTTCTCTCTCCTATATAGCTGTTACACGGATCTCTGGCAGCAGATGGCTGGACTATAATGCACTGTTAAACAAATAAAACCATTAGGCATGTAATTCTGCCCAGTAAATGACTGTGTGTTTAAAATGGTKTAAAAAAATTAAATAGAAAATGAAGTTCACTTTTGAATTCATTTAATGACATTGGAATAAAATCCAAACCCCTTTCAGAATACATAAAACATCCCCTCTTATGTTGTGCTTGTCTCAATTGAAGTCAGTGTTTTTTTATTGCATTCTTGCATCTGGTACAAAATAATCAGTCCTAAATCAGTTTTCTAATAGATGTTTTCTGCAAGTAATCGCTCATTTTACATTTATCTTTGTAGGAAGATTTTTGCTTATGTAATACTCCAGCACAAAATTATCTATTGCATTATATGCTCTTTTTTCCTCATTTTCAAATTTGATACAAATGTCTCTAAAATTATRATTCAACACTAGTGTCATGGCTCTGTAATTAAACTGTTTTTCAATAATTGTCAGCAGCTGAGAGATGCCATTTTGTCTTTTTGTTTTTAGATATGCCAATATTTGGTCTTTGCCCGGCTCATGATGATTTCTATTTGGTGATGTGTAACCACTGTAATCAGGTCGTAAAACCACAGGCATTTCAATCACATTATGGTAAGTGCTTAACTATTTTTAATAATTAAGGGTGAGGTTAAATCAGGATTAAGCCTGGCAATTTTTTTTTTTTAAATTGATGGTACATAGATCATTACATTATAAAAAATGTCAAAGAACATAACATGTRTTTAATAATTTTATATACATTGTAATGCAGTTACATAAAGATCTTGTTCTTTTTAATTTTTTAATGCTTTCTTGAAATGCTTCATAGCTACAGTTCAGTTTCGACATGACATATCTAGTGTATTTCACAGCCAATATGTGTAGTGTGTTTGTGTCTCTGTGTGTCATTTCTCTTGTGTATTTATACAAATTATTTTTACATGGGTTCTGGTACAGCGTGAACTGTGAACTTGAGCTGAAAGCTAAACWTACAACGAAATTTGTAAAACGTAGTAAGCTTTCAATAGCCAGTAAGCTTATTTATTTATTTTCAGAAGTATCAATTTGTATTTGTTTTACTGGTCCAATGGTTTTGTATATAAACTATGTGAGGAAGCTCTTGTTGTGTTGGTTGGCCAGTGTTTAGAGAGGACTGAGAAAATGTGAAGTGCTACACCAGTTCAAATGCTCAGTTACTTCCTCCAAGCCTAACTGGGGGAGGTTGGCAGTTCTGCTTTTCCATGCTCCTCTCAAGACTAGAAAATAACCTCAGTTTCATGCCAATGTTTGTACAGGAGGTTTTTTGGAATTCAGCTTTTTGTTTCTTATGAAATTCATGAGATTTTTTTCTGACCAATCCCTAATAAACACGATGGACAAAGCATCTGCTGAACTAGTCCTTCCTCCCCCTGTGTGCATGTATTTGTACATTTTATTCTAGGCCAGTGCACCTGATTGGCTCTGTGTTTATAAGGACACGAGCTGGATATGGGCAGGGAACCTCTCCTAGTGTTGAGAGCAAGGGATAACTCCTTGCATCTTAAAGAATCCAACCCTTTGGCAAGAAAAGATATACTCACTTCTGTTTTCTCAAGAATGGAAAAGGGTCTTTCTGAGCTGTGCAGAGAGTGAACTTCTTATCCTTTCTCCCTCTCAGTTGGCTTTGTGTTATATTGCCTTATGGATTATAGCCCTACCCTTACTGCTGGATCCTGCAGTTGTGTTTCACAGAGTGACTCGGAGAAGAGCATGAATAAGTTTTGTGTCATAATTCTTAATAGTTTGCTTGTTATTCTGCAGATGGCTGTATTAATAGGGTTTTTTTTTAAACCCACAGTTTTGTGGATGTAAGTCTCCAGAGCTTTTGGGAGCCAGGAGAACAAAAGGCAATTGGTTTTTCTTGCTCTGGTTGCTATAAGCCTTTTTATTAGCCAGGAGCAAGTCAACCCTTTGCCAGTGAGATTCCTCACGTGTCACTGAATATCAGCTTAAGACGTCCAATAACTCCTTCTAAAATATCATATTAAATTGATTCTGACAGCTAAAAATAAGTTTATGGGGGAGGACTGGATGATACCCGGTTCTGAGTGATGGCATATTGAATATTCCATCTTGAGGTCAGTGATAAGATAGTGATGGAGARCTATGGATAGCTGCAGACACTTCAGGTTGTTTTTTTGAAATGAGCAGGTGATCTCCAAACACTGTGTGACAAACAGGTGCCTGTAAGGTAGGAACCAGCATTGTTTGTTGGTGTGGCAGCCTTATGGCCACATGGCAAAAGCAGCTCAGGAGCTGAATAGGTACAGCGTTGTGTCTTGAGCATGGGCATGAAAACATGGCATGTTGTAATGATGCTTGTACTGCTGTTACACTTAATGTGAAGTTAAACTCTTCCGTAAGCACCGTTTGCAACTTAAAAGGGGCAGAGTGAAGAGGGAACTGCAAAATGGAAAGTATTCTTAAAAGTCGTAATAAATACTAACATAAGGTTTCCATTCTCTATGACTTTGTAGGAATGTGATCTTAAATGTGAAAATTTCTCCAACTCAAACCTTATCTCAGTGGCAGATTCATATTTTAGGAGAAGTGTGGAAGGAGGGGATAGAAATGACRAGGTTATTCTTAGTATTTCTTAAGCCTGTTCTGAACAATGAAGAGGCTCGGCACGGGCGCTGGCGTGCAGAGGAAACAGGCGGGGTCATTCTGATGAGAAAAACAGGCTTGGGTGGGGTAAACGTCATTAAAGGACCTTAGTTTGCCAAACTAATAGCCTCAGAAAGGTAAGAAGGCTGACTTGGTGATTTTGTGTTGCACTAGTTCTCAAAGCTTTGTATCAGCCTTCTTCACATTGTTGAAATTCTTACGCAGTTGTCCTTTAATTTAGAAAATAAACTGTGAAAGCTGATAAATATGGCAGGTGATTGATCACCAGATAATGACCTATTTTTTTTTAAACAGTATAGCTCAAGAGAAGGAAATTGCTGAAGTTCTCAARACAYGTGATTATTTTRAAACATAAAGTATGTTATTGTGATAACAAGAATGTAGAGCGCCCTTTGGAATCACCACAATCAGTTTACCTTGAATTAAGTTTTTTATTGATGATTTCAGGGATTGAAAAGTTATGAAAATTTGCAGTGCATCCATGTATCTTTTTGTGATGTTCTTAGGGTCTTTAATTGTTGCCAGAGAAGTATTAATCTCTTAAAATATTCTACAGCTCCTGGTGGTGTGTGTTGCTGGTACTCGGTGTTCTTTGAAATTTGTCATGTGGAATTTTGTTTTCTGAAGTAGTAGAATATACTCTGYTAAAATGTCACTTCTGTCAAAGGAAAGCTAAACAAACTATTACTTAAACCTAATGAGCTAATTAATTTCTTCCAAAGCATATTTGTGATAAACTACTTAACTGGGTAGGCTGAAAGTGCTTTGCAGGACATATGCTGGCTTTTTTCTCTGGACCATAAGTAGTCAGAAATAATTTAAATGTAACCTTATTAATTAGTCACCATTTTAGTAAAATACTTTATTGATACAAATGACAGATTTGTGTATTTAACTGATTCTTTTCCATTTCATGTATTTGACTAGAAAAGATACTAATTCAAAATTGAATTCTACTTTTTTAGGCAATCCAAGCATGTGTTTGGGCTATTTTAATAACTTATTCAATACTGTTGGTATACGTATTATGATAGATTTGTAAAGTTGGTATGTGTAGCACCGCACTCAGGCTTGTTTTTTAAGAGCAATCTAATATAATGAAAGATCTGAAGTCAGCTTGTGATGCTCCTTCTAGCATGGTCCAGCAGTGGACTGGCTGGCAGTGCACTCCCATGGCTTTATCCCCTTGGCTTAGGGTGGCAGTGTTGCTGGGGACACAGTAGGGCAGGATGCCAGCCAGCCAAGGAAGTTGTTTCAAGACAAATCCTCTGTTCTGTCAGATCACAGCTGTTTCATTTKGGGGGCTGGGCAAGTGATTGAAGCCCTTCATTGCTCCTCTTTTTGCTGTTGTTTTGTGAATGGCTACACTTTCATGGTTATCAGCGTCTTCCTTGGATGAGTCAAGATCAGTTCAAAGGTGAAAGATGGAAAAAAGATACGATGTTCAGGTGCTGAGCCTTGTGGGTGAAGCACCTGAGATCACTTATCAYGATGACCTATTCCCAGAAAGTGTTTTTCTCCAGGAGGATTTCTCTACACTCTAATATGATCATGTACCAGCTGTCATGCTCAGGACAGTGGGATGTAACTTTCTCCCTTTGATTTCTATTCTGTCCTCCCTGGAGACATGTTAGCTACAGTTCTTGTGCKGCACCCAAAGGTTGCTCTCTGAGGAAGCCATCTCGACAGTTAYTTCAGGTTGTTCATGGAAACCCTAAAGTGCTGTGGTTTTTGGGYCGTGTGACCTTTTGTTGGCATTTCAGCCGTTCCACGGGTTTATCTCATCTCCCTGTGCTTATCAGCCTTCTGGCTGAGAAGAGCTGCTTCTCTGCTCCAGCTGGGCTGCTCTGTGGCTCAGAGAGAGAGTTCAGCAGTGTGAAAGTAGCATCAGCATAGAAATGTGTGGGGTTTCCTTCTAACTTTCCTGGGGTTTTTTTGTATTGTTTTGTTTTGGTTTTTTTTTTTGAGAGTTATTTGGTTGTTTTTTCCTTTGTGCCTTGGTTTCCATGAATGCAAAGTAGGGTTAAGCTCTCAGCAATAATAATGAAGCCTACCTGCAAAACTTACACTGAGAGTGCCCGTGACTCATGTAGTGATTGTGAAAACCATGAGTACAGTACGTGTTGGAAAGAGATGATGATAGTGTGTTGGGCTGTTGAGTCATTAAAAAGCTATGTCAAATGTTTTGATTAACTTCCCTGGGTTTGGCATGGTGGCAAAGGTGAGCAACCACCGTGAGCTTTGCCTGCTGCTGCCCTGTGAGCTGGTGGGGATTGCTTAGACATTTTGGTTTCCAATCAGTGCAGATTTAAACCTGAAGTGTAGGAMTCAGAATGGGATAACCATACAGATATGCCCATCTATTGTAGTTTCTAGGAGGTTGTAAGGGTTGGAATAGAGAAGTCATCACACAACCTTATACTCAGAGGGTAGGACCTGGCAGTAGAGAAAGAGATGTTTGCTGATTGCTTAGGTCCATCCTGCGAGTCTGTGYGAGGTCTTTTGTGATTCTCCTTCTAATTGTATAACAGAGCTCCTTCCTCCCTCGGACRGGGCCCACATCCACCTCTCATTTGCAGGTCTCCACTTTGGAGTCCTAAGGGTTTTTTTTGCTGTTGGTGTTAAGTGTCTGGGTTCAGAGAGAACGTGTGATACTTGTGATTTTAATTGAGAAAAGTGATCTGTTAACTATCTCTGTCAATGTGCTGATGTGTTTTGGATGCGTATCATGCATAACTTAAGTATTACAGTCCCTGCAGCATTACATGTTTGGGTTCTTCTCATCCTGTGACTTGAATAAAAATTCGTCTTACTGTATTTTTGTTAAATTTGGCAGCAGCTAATTGTTCTGAAATATCTGACAGTATTTAATATTTTTAAGTTGTATTTTTTGAAGTTGTGTATATATTGCTTGTTCAGAGTAGAATAAGAGACTGTGTTTAGCATGGATTCATGGATTACGAAGTCAAAGATAAAGTGTCTGTACAAGGCAGCATTTGAAGCTGATAAGAAAAGAAAGGAATGTACTGAATCTTGTTCCAAAGCCATTGGACCTGAGGATTGGGTTGTTTGTTGCTTGGCTTTCGGGTTGTTGGGTTGTTTTGTTTTTTTTTGTGTGTGTGTGTGTTTTTGCCTCATGGAAGATTGCTTGAGCTTATCCTCATTTTGGAGGGATAAGCCTTCATTATGGCCTGCATGCTTTTGGCAGCAAGCAATTTGTTTCAGTAGTTAAATRTCCACTGTTCACTAATGTCTTTTTAAAGCAGTGTGAAAAAGTTTTGTATAAACCATAAGAATTTTCTTGGTATCAGTGATCTTCTGTAGAAGTCTAACAACCAGAATAAAACTTGAATATTCTGTGGTGTGTCACAGATGTGCTGGAGCAATCTGCCAAGCATATTGGCAAACATGCACAGGTGGCATTTGGCATATTATGGCTCCAGTTAATGTATACGTTTTAACAAATTATCATTGGCAGCTTCAGGAGCTTCTGTTTAAATGCACAACCCTCTCACAGTAGTTCACACAGTCCATCTTCCAGCAACAACTAGTTTARTTTCTTGGTAGATATATGTGAAATTCTGTAGCTTTTGCAAGAATTATCTTGGCATATAGCAGAGAATGTGCTCAGAGGTCAGCACAGGATTCGTTTCAGAAGGAAAAGTTTCAGCTGACTATTTAGTCATTTTTAAATAATGCATCATTAAATAAGAAATTATTATGATGTGGAAAGAAATTGTAAACATATTTGGAGCTTTGAAATGTGCACCCATTAGCTGAATATGAAATGTGCCATGCAGATTTTACAGAGTGGTGGAGTTCAGCGCTGTGGTTACTTGTAACATCACAAACCGTTCACATGCAGAAGATTATTTTTGTACACAGAATGTCTGTGGTCTTTGTTTATTGCATGAAAGCACAAGGAGACTGTTTGAGAAGCTGATGGCAGTATTCTAGTAAAACTTTCTCCTTTTTCGTGGGTATATGGGTTCATCAAACTCTGGTTGAAGACATAACGCAATTTTAAATACCAGCTAAGAAAAAAAGGTGAAGTTCAACTTCAGATTTAAAAGACACTGATTATTCMGTTTACTGCTTACCATATAACTCATGTTATTTTCCCTACAGCACCATGTGTGCTAAAATAGTACAAACTTCAAGTGCTTTGTTGTGCTTTAGGCTCTTCTTACCTTTGGTTAATGTGAAATGAATTTTATGCTTTCTGCCATAGAATAACTAGATGCAAAAATCCTGTTTAATACTGGCTGAAGAGAGAATATACTTTTTTAAATTCTATCCTTCCTGAAATGTTAAAATATTTAAAACAAGTCTAACATACAAAATTCTGCAAGGGTTCCAYGAGAACCTCTTCCTTTATAGTGATCTCCTTGCTGGGTATTTGCTTGGAGACTGGGACCGACTGCGTGCTTTTCAAAGTAAATGTTGATGGGGAAGAACAAGTGGAAATAGTTATCTTCGTGGGAAAAGAGGAARCAGTGCCATGTTCACTGTCACAAAAATAGTGGTTCAGCAAGAGGGATAAAGTGTGTTGATCAATAGATTGGAATAAGATCTAAAGAGAAAAGTAATTCCAATAAAAAGTAGCTATAGAGTGTATTTGAYTACAGCTTCACTTTGGAAGCAGCCAGCTGAGATAGTTGCATCAGGTCTACAATTAAAAATGGCTGACAATGAGAGAGTTAACCAGTGTGGGAGTCAAGGCTGAGTTTCATCACTCAGAACTCATTTTGCAGGAGGAAACATCGCGTGGAGCAGGACACAGCTCTCCCAGCTATCATTTCAGATTGTCTGCAGGTTCAGGGAAGGCCGTTCTGCATCAGCTTACGTGATCCACATCCTTGGAAGGTTTCCTTCACTGCTAAAAGGGTTATTTTACCGTCTGAGCCACTCCTCTGGGCTGGAGCCCAGCCAGGGGAGGTGGCACACACTGAGGGCAGGCCATGGGCACGCAGGATCTGGCACACTGCCCTAAGCTGAGTGCAGGAGAATGAAGCTGCAACCTGTTTGAGAGCTGGGGAGGTGGAAGAAGCCAGAGTTGAAGTAAAAGAGCCAAATATTGGCTGTTCTGGAGAGATCGGAATGTGTCAGAGTCATAGAGTTATGAACTTGGTGTTGGAGGGTGGGGTTAGAAGWAGTTTAATTTCAAAAGCTAACCACGTGCAGTTCAATTATTTATAAGGACTTTCTCATTTATTTTTTGGGAAGAAATGTGTGTTCCCATGAACTGTGTGGATTATTCCAAGAATTGCAAACCTCAGATGAACACCACAGCACTTTGTGATTCCAGGGAGGAGTGTTCTGGGAAGCTTATAAAATTGTGATGAGTATTGAACTGTCATGAAGAAAATAATTTTTGGTTGTTTTTTGCCTTTTTTTTTCCCCCGTGGAAGTACATAGTTTTCAGTTACACAGACTGTACCCTCTCATCCCAGCATCTGACTCTTGGACAACTGCTGTGTTTGGGATGATCTCTTTTTCTCTGCAAGCACAGCAATCACATGAATTTTTTGCCAAGATACCAGTGCTCCCAGTACAGCTGTGCAGTACCTGACTGGGGCAGCAGTGCCCAGCTCRAACAGGCAGGGGCATGGCAGCTTTGGCAGGGCTGGCTCAGCACAGCTGGAATGAAGTGGTTTGCAGTCTGTGTGTGTGTGTCTGAAAAGGGGAAAGAGAGGGCACCRGGGAATAGCTAAAAAGGGAAATGTAAAACAAAGAACTTCAGTAAAATACATGTAAAAAGAAATAGATGAAGAAAATAAGGAGGAAGATAAATAAGGGAGGTAGGACAAAATGATCTTGGAGAAGGGAGAMTGAAGTAGGTACAGTGCTGGTTTTATTACTCTGTAATGAGGGGTAAAGTGGTAGAAAGGAGGAGAGGCTAAACAGGGTAAAACAAACAAAAGCTTTTTCACTAGTTTTTCCTCTCTCAATGTTTTGGCAGCAGTGCCATTAATGTGGTTTGTGTAATGCTGTGGCATTCTTGGATTTTTTACATTTTAGTGGGGGGTGAGGGGAAGAAGAGTATGTCCTACTTGAGACACATCTCCTTTTTTTATCAGGCACTGACCATCAAGGGCAGTGATGACATATGCATGCATGTGCACTTATTAATAGGTCATCTTTTGTTTTCTTGTGCACCCCTTTTACTGTTTCTATTTGGACTTCTCAATTTTATTTAGCAATTTTCACTTTCTRTACTGTAAATAATGTTTTTTAGAGAGTAGGATGTATGTGTAGCCTTCAGCAGCTTTTGTAGTAATAAGAATGTCCCCCAAAGAAGAGGAGAGGTGTAGTCCACAAGGGGGAAGAAAGTTATCCATGCTGGACCTACATAAAAACAATGTTTTGTAGGGACTTCATCTCACACCTCAGCAAAAGTAGACAGCATTCCAAAAGCTGTATTTTCACCTACAGGAATACTGCATAAAATAGTCACCAGGCATTAGGCACAAGTCACATGCTGGAAAAACTTGAGATGATCTTTTTCTTACCAAATTAAGGAAATCAATAACATCTTGGGTTTAGGCACAGCTACAAAGTGGCTGCTATTTATTGGGAGGTTTCACCTGTTATTTACTTGGTTTTGCTCACCAGTTTGCTTGCTTTTTAAAAGGAAACATGATACTGCTTTGAGGGTTTTTTCTTCCAAGCAATATGATACACTTAAAATCTAACATATGATACACTTTAAGTCTAGAAACAGTGTTTTTAAGATATTACCAGAAGAGGGAGTGTATAACACTTTCTATGCAGAAAAACTTGTAAATTAATTGATTAATAGCAATTAATAACCACATGACTTACATACTAAGTTTAAAAAAAATAATTGTAGGCTCAAATTCACTTTCAAAAGAATACAATTAATGCCAACTTTTTAAGCTTCTTATTAGGCTTTATTCAGTTAAAGTAATTATATCCAAGTAATATAAATGGCCTGGAAGGCAATTCAGATTCCTAAGTGTTGTATTGTGTCTACCTGTAACAAAGACTCAAACAGCTTTTCAGTAGCAGTCTTAGATTAGCTCTTGCAGTATCCAACTCTGAGAGCTCCATAACAGTATGCAACAATTACAAATAYCTTYAAAAAACATAGAAAATWAACACAAATAGATAAATATTGTATGTAATTTTACACAATCTGTGATAATATTATTGACWAATAKACCATCATTAGCTATCTCAGGCAGGAACAGCCAAAATACTTCCAAATCCTATTATCTCCTATTGATGAAACAGTTAATGTAGTGTTTGTATAGAAAATCATTATTTTTACTCTATAATTTATGTAGATGTTCCTGCAGTTGTCATGCAGCTGGGCAACAGGTTAATCTTTTGAACAATACYCAAAAAATGCAGGAAAAAAGCCCTCAGCRTGTCTAATATGTAAACTCCTGATAAACTTTGCCTATTCCGGTGCCTTACACAAGTTCTGCTGTGTCAGAGAGTGCTGTTGACCRCAAAGACTGCAATGTTTTGTTTCTTCAAGTTGTATTAGACAAARAAGGACCACTGTCAAGAGATTCTTGTCGTATTTTCTGTTGTCTTTTTCMCAGATAACAAGTTGCCCAGGTTGGTATGACATTCTCACTCTGCACTGCTTTRTAAAGGATGCAATTAGACCAGGTTCCTGAAGGGTTGAAGCAGTTCCTACATAACTGAGATTTTCCTTGTTGTTTGGCAAGCTTGTCAGAAAAAAACCTTTAATTCACAATTTTATACCAAGTAGCTTTCCAAAAGGAAACCTTCTCTTTTTGYCAGATCACCTTATGTTTTTACCCCACAGGATTTTTTCCCTCTGCCAGGCCAGGAGTGGTTTTGTGCTGTGTCCTCTCTGTGTGACCCTGCTGGTTGCAAAGAACCTGCTTGGCACCTCTGGCTCTTGGAAAACCCCTGGTTTCTGTGGAGCTTTGTGGTGAATCCTATGCATTAGGTAGAAGGTGTGCCTCTTTCAGGGCACTCCTYCACCTCTGAGCCTAAAACTTTCCAATGTTTGTGGATTATCTGTGCTGGGTTTCAKCTGTCAGAAATTTTATGTGATGTACACTGAGAGTTTTGAGAGCTGTTCATCACTGTGTGATGGTACACATGGTATTCATGTGGAATTCATGGTTCTTCTCCTTGCTAAGAGGAAAATTGKCTGTGTTTCTTTTGTTACTACGTGGCTGAAGCTGTCACTTGAGTTCTAAAGCAGTTTAGTTTTCTGCTGTATCAGGGTGGGCTTTGTRAAGTAATTGTTTTTATTTCTTTCACTTTTCTAGATTATAATGAGAAGCCTTATAGTACTCTGTAAAGCTCTGGCCCTGCTCATCATTGGCATGGGGCTAGCTAGCACTCATTTTCTTTAGTTTCATTTTGGCTCGYAGCCTCTGACAAGCCACATGTAACCATGTATATGCGTGGAAAGGTGCCACACTGGCCCTGTCCTGGSCTCTAAGGTCAGAGGAAAGGTTTTCAAACTGCTACAGTTCAGTTCCCTCCCCATCACAGTGCCATGTACTCTTTGACCAAAGGTCATCTTGTGGGTCACGAAGCAATCCAGCAGCCAACTTCCAAAAATACCTGTGACTGCTTTCATACCTGTAGAAATTATATAAACTTATCTATGTGTGTAGTACTGCAAGGCTTGATGCTCACATCTTGCTTGCYGTGGACTGAGAATGACAGCTAGTGACACTTAATGATGGGTCAGTGCCAAGTTTTTCTCTCTGTAGGACTGGTCTCTGTTCAGGTTGAGGAAGGGCAGTGACCTTTAGGGCCATACTCATCCCTTTTTTCTGTGATCACAAGAGCGTACCCAGGGATGCTGGAGCTGGCAGATAGGACGTGCTGAAAGCCCTGACRAGTTCCTGGGCTGTTTGCTATTTCCTCTGCCCTGTCCCAGTTGTCCAGGTGGCAGTGATTCACAATAGCTGTAGYTGTACACTTGAGATCTAATGGACTCAATGTCCTTTCCTGATTTGAGTCCCTGGAAATGACATAATTCTGTAGAGAAACCTTCATTCTCTGTGTGTACACACGTGCTACATGAGTAGCAGTTATATTTTGTATTTCTGGTGTAAACAAGCACATTGTGTAAGTGAAGTTGATACTAAGGCATAAAATGCTGTCACTTGATTGTGCACCAACRAGCCTGTCAAGTTGTTCCTCTGTACTCAGTCGTCCATTTTATTCTGGACTCGCTCCAGTTTTCTGAAACCTGAGGAACTTCTAAGCTTGCTCACTTGGAAAAGAAAACATCAAAACCAGTAATCTTGCCCAATATATTTGTTTTGTTCTGCAGAATGTCAAACACTCTCCAAAGTGGCAGCTGCTAGAGAAAAAAATCCACATATTTCAAAATCCATTGCCTTGTGGTTCTGGAGGTTCTGGGAATTTAATTCATTATGCTACTTCAGAGCACTCATTTCCAAATACAGGGCAATTTTTTTTATATGAAAAATGAACTATTTTTTATATGATTTTGCTGCTCCTTTACTAAGGCTGGCTTTGTGGTGTCCTGTAGCAAATCCTGGGGTTCTTTCCATGCACCCCCCGTAGTGGCAAAATCAATTTTCCAAGTAACCATGCTGGAGTCCTCAATTGATCAGATTTAAGAAGTTTGGTGTTGGCTCAAAGCCCATCATTCTCTTCCTTCCAGGAAGAATAATAATAGTAGCCAGTAACCAAACAATCTCTTTAAAGCAAAATATTTACAACAAAATCATCTTAGRCAGTACTAAATGTAAACATAAGCAGGCTGCAGTGTAAGCAAGCCCAGCTTATGCAGTGTTGATATCAATCAGATTAAATTCCTTGGAAGTCTGATTTTTTTTTTTCTCTGTACCCCTCAAAGCTTCTAGGAACTGCCAAACTCATCAATACTGCAGCTCACAACMCAGTTCTTTGTCATGCCCAGTTCTTAGGCCTGCAGCCCACACCCTGGGATCAAGTCGCAGTKTAATTCTTGTGTAGTCCTCACTCGGTTCACTGCCAGCTTTGGCACAAGCGGGCATTTGGTTTGTGACACTGGCGGGCCTTTGAGCGGACGGTTCTGCTCTTTGTTATGGACAGAGCAGATGGTGCAAAGGTTCAGACTGAGTGGTCAGGATTGGGGGACAGGGCAGGAATGCTTTTTGCTGTGGCTGTATTAGCTCGCATCAGCCCGTTTAAAGT
Organism: Malurus melanocephalus; assembly: GCF_030028575.1. Classification (NCBI taxonomy): domain Eukaryota; kingdom Metazoa; phylum Chordata; class Aves; order Passeriformes; family Maluridae; genus Malurus; species Malurus melanocephalus. Next base: position 749,002 of record NW_026623477.1, read on the forward strand.
GGTTGTGAAACCAGTGCCTGTGTTTGCTGAATTTTGAGAAAGGATAAGTGAGTCTTAATATGCGGTGTAGAAAGTGAAACCTGGTTGTCTGCGGCTTTGTCCTGTGTGCTTTGCCATGTTTCTCCCATTGTGGCACCTCCTGCTCTGTGCACAGACAGAGCTTCAAGTTTCATGTCATGTTTCACTGCTTTTTTTTTTTTTTTTTTTTTTTTTTTTGGCCCATTTAATAAGACACGTGCACGGCTGGGCTGGAATGTGCTCATGGTGTCCAGCCAGCAAAGATCTTCCTGCTTGCCTTCTGCAAGAGCATCAAGAAGTCCTACCTTTGCTGTTTGAATGCTGCTTTTATTGTTCATGATAAACACCATCAGGGACATCTTCCAGCAGGGATTGGGAGGGCACCATCTCAAATCCAAAATTAGTCTGATTTTGAAATACAGAACACTTTAATGTAGACAGGTGGAAGGAGATATGATAGAACTGCATTTATCTAACTTTACAAMACCAGACAAGGAATGCAATGCAAGTAAGAGATTGGCTAGAGAATTTTTAATCTTAAAATCAATTTTCCTGGCAATGCAAAGTGTGCAGAATACTTCAACTTGTGGATTTCTTCCCCCCCATTTCATCTTGTTTGTTTTCCATTTCTTAACATTAAGCAGTACTCATTCATACAAGGGAGCTACTGTATGTGTGTGTGTAGTGATAGCATAGCTAATTACATAAATATCTTTTTGTGTTGCATGTGTTCAGTGACAGAATAAAAAGAGCAGGTTGATGCTGTTCTTTGTTATCTGGAGTGGTARGAAGCAAACTTTCTTCCATTGCAATGGTTTTGGCACAGTTCAAGTTGTCCCTGTCCCTCTTGGGTGATTGTGTAACACCAAAGACCTGGGAATTAGGTTTTCTGCAGTGATTCATATCAAACTGCTTCTCTCCCTCCTGCACTGTCCTGATGTCAGAGCAGGAATCTCCTCACTGCAGCCTCGTTCCCCGGGGTGAGCAGCGTGCRCAGGTGGGTGTTCTTTGTGTATGGATCTGCGCAGTGCATTATCACAGCTTGCAGGGCTAATTTTAGTCTTCTGAACTCAGGTATTAACTGATAGTGTGAGTGTTTATATTGAATCTAATGTTGTTGATGTGTTTTTCAACATCAGGATTTTTTTTCAATGGCTTCAAGTACTGTTGATAGCAAATAAAMCTTCTCAGAATATTTAGTACCAGGAAAAGAATTTCTTAATTTCATTGCATTATATAACAGATTGCTTTTACTATGTTAAGTAAAATTACTTTTGCATTTGTCACAGTACACTGGCAGCACGTGATTTCTCTGTGCCACATGCACAATCCATTTCAAGGTGAAACCCTGTGAATATTTACTGCATAATGTTACTCAGAAGCCTTTAKACATTGGAAAATAGTAGATAAAAATGCTCGGATTGAGACAGTTGGCATATATGCTGCTGCTATCACATAAGCAGGCAGAAAATCCCATTGCATTYTCTGTGCCATTGTGTGCCTTCCCGTGGGCCAAGGCTGCTCTCTCCCTGTGTGAATGTTCCGTCATGCCTCTCCCTTCCATTCCAGCTCCTGCCTTGATGCCCAGCTGCTGGGGTTTCTTAGCAGTTGGGTTCTTTGTCCTCACTSCTACCCAGAAGGAAGACAGCTTTCTGCATTGTTCCATGTGGGAATTACRTTGCCTGGTCTTGGTCAGTTTGTTTGTGGAACAAGTAACAAAATAGAACTTGCTTGCCCTCTTATCCCTAAAATAAAAATGGGCCAAATCAAAGACTAAGAGTTCTTGTTTTTAAGACAAAATATGTCAGTGCTGGTTCCCCACATAGTAGTTCAAAGTCAAGAATTTTGTGAACCACTAAAATCTGTTGGAGACTTACCCAGTTTTAATTACGGGTGTGAAGTGTACAATAGAAACAAATCCTCCAAAAACATGCTTGCCTCTGGTACTAATTTTAGTGGTGGAAGGAGTTGTGTTTTAAAACCAGCATAATCCAAGGAAATGTCTTTGTATTCCTGAGTTGTCCTTAACWATTAATGGGTAGGTGACATGAGCTGTCAACTTCTTGAAATATGGAGCCACAGAGGAGCTGGTTGTTGTCTTGTATTCTGAGTGCATAAACATGGGAATGTTAATATCTGTGGTTTAGGATTCAGTATTTGTTTCTAAACTTGATAATGGGAGCAGTAGCTTCCAGGTTTCTGCAAGGTTTCTTTATTTAAAGAAAGAAAAAAAAATTGCCAACCAAGAAAACCCAGCAAATTTCCAGAAAATTTGCTGGAATGGTACTCCCTTCTGTTTAAACCTTCCTAGTGATGAAAAGTAATGTGCTAACACGCTGATACTAATACACAAAGGTGTTTGTACAAGACAGCTGCCTCTCTTCTTGGCAGACTTCTTATTTTAGTGAAAGAGTAATTTGCTTGGTTTTAAAAATGAATTCGTGTGTAATTTGATAAGTGAGGGAAGACCAAAAATTTCAGCTTTGATTATAGTAACTTAAAATAAGAGCAAAAGCCACAAACTGTTTTTTCCTATTCCTTTTGTCAGCAGATATGCTGTGATTTTTAGAAGTGATTACTTAAGAAATGGTCCAGAAATTAATCATTTGGTAAAARTTAGATTTTACTGTCCATGTGTTGGCTTTGGGTAGAAATCAGATCTTGCCAGTCAGACCTCAGAGCCTGGAGACTTAGGAYGTGGAGACCCATCTGGAAGTTGAGGGCAGTGAATTTTTGCTGCTGGAAAAGCAGCAGTTGTGAGTGATGGTGCCGTGCTGGGGTAGCAGGGACTGTGTCCCTCGGGGCACCAGCAGCCCAGGGAGATGGCGGGTGCCCCCGGGCTGGGCGATTTGAGCCCAGCATGGGTAGCTGTGACCGGCTCGTTTGCTGGGGCAGCCGTCCTGAAGCCACTGGCACGGGCCTGGCAGCTCATGGGGGCATCCGCAGAGTCTGGCGCTGTGACTGTGTCTGACCTGTGCCATGCTGCCCCCGC